>NC_140014.1:35428894-35496394 GCF_964263955.1 Coregonus lavaretus
GATGAGTCTCTCTCTCTCAGCATTATAGTCATCTGTATGAAGCGATAGATCGTTGCTCCCCAGCCCACTCTGAGTACCATACAGAGGCAGCTGTTATATAACACAACACAGAGATGAAAGTGATTTTACTCCCACATAAAGTGGTTGAATTTCGGAGAAAGACATTTAAATACATGTACTTTATTCAACCCTAAATCAACTCCATCACTTTGGCTACATATACAGTGCATTCGGAAAGTATTCAGACCCCTTCCCCTTTTCCACATTTTGTTACGTTACAGCCTTATTCTAAAATGGATGAAATAAAATAAAAATCTCATCAATCTACACACAATACCCCATAATGACAATGCGAAAACAGGTTTTTCAAAATTTTTGCAAATGTATTAAAAATAAAAAACTGAAATGCCTTATTTACATAAGTATTCAGACCCTTTGCTATGAGACTCGAAATTGAGCTCAGGTGCATCCTGTTTCCATTGATCATCATTGAGATGTTTCTACAACTTGATTGGAGTCCACCTGTGGTAAATTCAATTGATTGGACATGATTTGGAAAGGTACACACCTGTCTATATAAGGTCCCACAGTTGACAGTACATGTCAGAGCAAAAATCAAGCCATGAGGTCGAAGGAATTGCCCGTAGTGCTCCGAGACAGGATTGTGTCGAGGCACAGATCTGGGGAAGGGCACCAAAAATGTTCTGCAGCATTGAAGGTCCCCAAGAACACAGTGGTCTCCATCATTCTTAAATGGAAGAAGTTTGGAACCACCAAGACTCTTCCTAGAGCTGGCCACCCGGCCAAACTGAGCAATCAGGGGAGAAGGGCCTTGGTCAGGGAGGTGACCAAGAACCCGATGGTCACTCTGACAGAGTTCCAGAGTTCCTCTGTGGAGATGGGAGAACCTTCCAGAAGGACAACCATCTCTGCAGCACTCCACCAATCAGGCCTTTATGGTAGAGTGGCCAGACGGAAGCCACTCCTCATTAAAAGGCACATGACAGCCCGCTTGGAGTTTGCCAAAAGGCACCTAAAGGACTCTCAGACCATGAGAAACAAGATTCTCTGGTCTGATGAAACCAAGATTGAACTCTTTGGCCTGAATGCCAAGCGTCACGTCTGGAGGAAACCTGGCACCATCCCTACGGTGTAGCATGGTGGCGGCAGCATCATGCTGTGGAGATGTTTTTCTGTGACAGGGACTGGGAGACTAGTCAGGATTGAGGGAAAAATGAACGGAGCAAAGTACAGCGAGATCCTTGATGAAAACCTGCTCCAGAGCGCTCAGGACCTCAGACTGGGCCGAAGGTTCACCTTCCAACAGGACAACGACCTTAAGCACACAGCCAAGACAACACAGGAGTGGCTTCGGGACAAGCCTCTGAATGTCCTTGAGTGGCCCAGCCAGAGGCCGGACTTGAACCCGATCGAACATTCTGGAGAGACCTGAAAATAGCTGTGCAGCGACGCTCCCCATCCAACCTGACAGAGCTTGAGAGGATCTGCAGAGAAGAATGGGAGAAACTCCCCAAGTACAGGTGTGCCAAGCTTGTAGCATCATACCCAAAAAGACTCAAGACCTGTAATCACTGCCAAAGGTGACCCACTTTGCAAATAATTCTAAAAACCTGTTTTAGCTTTGTCCTTATGGGGTATTGTGTGTAGAATAATGAGGAAAAAACTATTTAATCCATTTTAGAATAAGGCTGTAATGTAACAAAATGGGGGGTCTGAATGCACTGTACCTAGTGCTATACAGTGCTTCATAATGCATTACATAATCCCTTTAAGTTGAACATAACATTTTCATTGACACTATCTGGATGTTTACTCTACTAGAACATTCAAAACAAATAATTGGGACAGTCAGTTTGGGCTTTGTGTTGATAAGAAAACCTGCATTGCATGATAAGTATCTTACATTATGTGTAGAATTTTCTCTACATTTTGCAGCCAATCATAGCAGAATAAGCAGGCTACTGTTAAGTTAGTTTTACATAAAGTGCCGTGGAAGCTATTTAGCCTACAACTGGGTTAAAAGCACTGAGCCAGTGTTTATGTTCTGTGGACTGAACTTGTGTCAACGTATCATGCTGCTGTTCTAGTTGAAGCACCCTGTGTGTACAAAGCCTTCTCTGTTGCATCACAATATATATATTACACTTCATATACATCACAGAAGACCGACATATAACAAAACTGTTTGACATAGAAACACAGGATTTTCTGCGTAATTTATTTATTAAATTATGAAAAATGTTAATAACATTCCACCCATGAGGCCACTAGGTCATTTGACTGCAGGAAAGCGCTGCGGAATGGCAGGCATGCTACTGCTCAGCGGAACTCATGTCTGGAGCTCTATTAGAACTGTCAGAAGGCTGCCTTAGTGCAAGGCCATAGTACAGGGTGATGAGGGTGTGTGACAACCCATCACATTAACAGGAAACTGTGGGGGAAGGGGAGATGGAGGAGAGAAATGGAGAGGAGGAAGAGAGAGATGGAGAAGAGAGAGCGAGAGCGAGAGCGAGAGAGAGAGAGAGAGAGAGAGAGAGAGAGAGAGAGAGAGAGAGAGAGGAGGGTGGGAGAAATTGTCACCATGCTAGTGTGTGATCGTGATCATCACACACAGCGGTTTGGATTTAAATGCTCTTCTCATCATGAACTGATGCTTGAGGGTCTTCCTGATGAATGCGGGTCTCCCTGATGCTTGAGGGTCTTCCTGATGCTTGAGGGTCTTCCTGATGCTTGAGGGTCTCCCTGATGCTTGAGGGTCTCCCTGAAGCTTGAGGGTCTCCCTAATGATTGAGGGTCTTCCTGATGCTTGAGGGTCTTCCTGATGCTTGAGGGTCTTCCTGATGCTTGAGGGTCTCCCTGATGCTTGAGGGTCTCCCTGAAGCTTGAGGGTCTTCCTGAAGCTTGAGGGTCTCCCTAATGCTTGAGGGCCTCCCTGATGCTTGAGGGTCTCCCTAATGCTTGAGGGTCTCCCTGATGCTTGAGGGTGTCCTTGATGCTTGAATGTCTCCCTGTTGCTTGAGGTCTCTCTGATGCTTGAGGTTCTCCCTCTTTGGCAATTTGGTTATTAGCTTTATTCCATCAATCTGATTTACCTGATGCAACCTCTTCAAAGATTGCCATTTCGCTGGTTCATTTTCTTCTTATATATTGCATGGGTTAAGAATCTTTTGACATATACTGAAAGTCATTTTACATTTACATGCATTACAATTAGTGCATTCATCTTAAGATAGCTAGGTAAGACAACCACATATCACAGTCATAGCAAATCCATTTTCCCTCAATAAATTAGTTATCAACAAAGTCAGTCATAGTAAGTCCAAGCTAAATTGGTCCATCTATCTATCAGCAGGGGTTTGATTTTTCTAGACACAGATGACAAGTGGTGGCAGCTCGTCTATATTTAAACTGTGTTAGTGTCTTCGTCCCAAATGGCACCCTATATGTTAGTGTGCTTCTTTTGACCAGAGCCCTCAAAAGTATTGCACTATATAGGGAATAGGGTGCCATTTGGGACAGTCCTGTGACTTCACACAGGCAGGGACACTTGACATCTCTATTTCCTGTCTTGTTGTTGTAAGAGAAATCTGGGAATGTATCCCCAGTGGTGATGTTAGTGGGACTTAGTGGAGGGATTGGTGTAAATCATTAGTCACTCTGTGCTTGGCAATAATGGAGATTGGCTTGTAATGAAGCTGTTAGTCAACTTGGAGTGTGTTGGTCCTTTGAGGGAAAAAAAATGTTTTGGAGGGGATAGAGGCTCTAAGGTTGTAACCATAGAAATATAATGACTTTATTTCAGTGGTTGTAACGAACATGGACTACTGTACTCTATCTAGAAAAGCAGGTCTAACAGTAGACATACATGCAGTAGTACTACACATACTGTACTGTGGATAGCAAACAGCCACACATGCACAGCCATAGAGCCTAACTCACACATGTCAAAAGCAGAGTTCTAGGATCCCACGGCAAACACAACCACACACTTAAAAAATTGGTTCCATATAGAACCCTATACCAATTTTGGTTCAGTGATGAAGAAGGGATGTAGCTCAGTTGGTAGAGCATGGCGTTTGCAACGCCAGGGTTGTGGGTTCGATTCCCACGAGGGGCCAGTATAAAAAAAATAATAATAATGTATGCACTCACTAACTGTAAGTCACTCTGGATAAGAGCGTCTGCTAAAATGTAAATGGAAGAGCCTTTAGGGGTGTCCTTTATGAAGCAAGCAATAGAACCCTATTTGTATTTATTATGCCAAGGCAGCAGCTACTCTTCCTGGGGTCCAGCAAAATTAAGGCAGTTATACATTTTAAAAACATTACAATGCATTCATAACATATTTCACAACATATTAAGTGTGTGCCCTCAGGCCTCTACTCTACTACCACATATCTATAACACAAAATCCATGTGTACATGTGTGTATAGTGCGTATGTTATCGTGTGTTTGTATGCATGTGTCTATGTTTGTGTTGCTTCACAGTCCCTGCTGTTCCATAAGGTGTATTTTTATCTGTTTTTTAAATCTAATTTTACTGCTGGCATGAGTTACTTGATGTGGAATAGAGTTCCATGTAGTCATGGCTCTATGTAGTACTGTACGCCTCCCATAGTCTGTTCCTGACTTGGGGACTGTGAAGAGACCTCTGGTGGCATGTCTTGTGGGGTATGCACGGGTGTCGAGCTGTGTGCCAGTAGTTCAAACAGACAGCTCGGTGCATTCAACATGTCAATACCTCTCTCAAATTTTATCCAGAACATTTATTTCTAAGAGTGGAGAGCAAGTACAATCAAAAGTTCTTTATTAGAAGTTCAAGTTTAGAAAAGTGGCAATAGCTTAAAAAAAGTTTGTTGATTTGTTCTCTTTTAGAAAGGTACTACCGTCTAAACATGCGTAGAGCGGCATTGAATTTAGCCTAAGAGCCCAGTTAGAAACGTATAGGGAAGCTAGGAGTTAGGACTATGCAGTGCATTCGGAAAGTATTCAGACGCCTTGACTTTTTCCACATTTTGTTACGTTACAGCCTTATTCTAAAAGTGATTGACACAATAACCCATAATGAAAATGTATTCAAAATAAAAGTAAGTATTCAGACCCTATACTCAGTACTTTGTTGAAGCACCTTTGGCAGCGATTACAGCCTCGAGTCTTCTTGGGTATGACACTACATACAAGCTTTGCACACCTGTATTTGGGGAGTTTCTCCCATTCTTCTCTGCAGATCCTCTCAAGCTCTGTCAAGTTCTGTCAGGTCCGTTCATCTTTCCCTCGATCGTGACTAGTCTCCCAGTCCCTGCAGCTGAAAACAATCCCCACAGCATGATACTGCCACCACCATGCTTCACCGTAGGGATGGGCCAGGTTTCCTCCAGACGTGACATTTGGCATTCAGGCCAAAGAGTTCAATCTTGGTTTCATCAGACCAGAGAATCTTGTTTCTCATAGTCTGAGAGTCCTCCAAGCGGGCTGTCATGTACCTTTTACTGAAGAGTGGCTTCTGTCTGGACACTCTACCATAAAGGTCTGATTGGTGGAGTGCTGCAGAGATGGTTGTCCTTCTGGAAGGTTCTCCCATCTCCACAGAGAAACCCTGGAATTCTGTCAGAGTGACCATCGGGTTCTTGGTCACCTCCCTGACCAAGGCCCTTCACCCCGATTGCTCAGTTTGGCCGGGCGGCCAGCTCTAGGAAGAGTCTTGGTGGTTCCAAACTTCTTCCATTTAAGAATGATGGAGGCCACAGTGTTCTTGGGGACCTTCAATGCTGCAGAAATGTGTTGGTACCCTTCCCCAGATCTGTGCCTCGACGCAAACCTGTCTCGGAGCTCTACGGACAATTCCTTCGACCTCATGGCTTGGGTTTTGCTCTGACATGCTCTGTCAACTGTGGGACCTTAAATAGACAGGTGTGTGCCTTTCCAAATCATGTCCAATCAATTGAATTTACCACAGGTGGAACCAATCAAGTTGTAGAAACATCCCAAGGATGATCAATGGAAACTCAATTTCGAGTCTCATAGCAAAGGGTCTGAATACTTACGTAAAATATTTATAAAAACGTGTTTTCGCTTTGTCATTATGGGGTATTGTGTGTAGATTTAATCTATTTTAGAATAAGGCTGTAACATAACCAAATGTGGAAAAGGGGAAGGGGTCTGAATACTTTCCGAATGCATTGTAAGTATCATTTTGAGCCCAGGGCCAAAACTAACAGCAGCAGTTACTTCACTCACAGAGCGGTGGTTGACATTCATTCAATCCTTCAGCTCTCAGTAGTCGATGGCTGGTTCGGTAGTCGATGGCTGGTTCGGTAGTCGATGGCTGGTTCGGTAGTTGATGGCTGGCTGCTGGGCTCTCCCTCACTCCCAGACAGGCTGACTGTGTTGTATCGTCGATAGCCTCTCTCAGCTGCGTCGGGCGTGTCCCCCGTGTCTGTAGTCACAGGGGACAACAAACATACAATTACAGAATGTACTGATCTACAATGTGAGTCACACTCACATGTTTGAAATAAGCACTTTGTTTTAGTAGTGCTATAGAGAGTGTTGTAATGGAGACTATTTCCCACAGGCACAGGCGATCAGCGGAGAGGAACAGCGGTTGAGGAGCAGCGAGGAGTCAGACATCCGTCGGTGGAGAGGTCGAACGGCGTGTTGACGGTAAGTGTCCATTTCCTTTTGCGTTTAGTTCTGGGGCATTTGGCAATTAGTTTGGGGAGGTAGGAGGTGATGGGGAATTGGCAACAGTTGTCTCATAGTCAGTATAGTCCATGCCAATCTGTAGAATCACAGCACACCATGCAAAGCAAGCAAACAGTTCATGCAATTTAATTTAATTTCACACGTGAGAATGTAAAGAGTTAAATGAAAGATTACATTTCATTGTAAATAACCCAGCACACATAAGTGAAAGGCACTGGTCAAATAGGGGATGGTAGAAAAATAAGAAGACATGCTGATAACATAAATATCAGGTAGAATGGCTCTAGTTTAGTAAGAGTCAGTGTCACTTGTGACAAGCTCACAAACGGAAACAAATAAACAGCTCCTCCCACCCCTGCACTCACTCCCAGAGCTCAGCGTCCATCTCTCCGTCCATCTCTCCGTCCATCTGTCGGCCTGATTGGCTGGATATGGAGCTTGGAGGTCAGAGGGAGAGCAGCCTTTTAACCACACACACACACTGAGCTTGCGTCAACCACACTGTGTGTGTCAGTACACAGACACTATCCTGGTCTACATACAGTCTTAAGGATCAGTCCAGCTCACACACACAGTCTGTAATGTATTACAGCAGCTGGGGCCAAATACATCATTTCACCACCATGGAGACTTAGTTCTCTAGACTCTCCACTAACCCCATCTAACAGTGGAGCCTAACATCTAAACCAATAATAACACAAGCTCTCTAAAGGCTTGAAAACACAAGCACTACATGACAATTTGCCAATTAGAAGCTAGTAATCCTGTCTGGTCTTATCATCAAATATGTTGTGTTAGCGTAGGACTTTCTTAGATGTAGCCGTGACACTGCAAAGATCAACACCGTTGTTGACAATTTGTTGCATCTGTTGATCATTAGCATGTGTAACAGAGGGGAAATATGCAGCACTACAGTAACCCAGGCAAGCAGACATATTCCAATAGAAAGTCCCAATAGATCAGGAAAGATAAAGTGTGTTAGTTGGCTTCAAGCGTCAGTCTACTTATATTAGTATATAATATATATACTATGTACTTATACTTATATTCGCTAATAGACCAGACACTAACTAGAGGTAAGTGACAGAACTAGTCTGTTTCGTAACATCGCTAATAGACCAGACACTAACTAGAGGCAAGAGACAGAACTAGTCTGTTTGGTAACATCACTAATAGACCAGACACTAACTAGAGGCAAGAGTCAGAACTAGTCTGTTTGGTAACATCGCTAATAGACCAGACACTAACTAGAGGCAAGAGACAGAACTAGTCTGTTTGGTAACATCGCTAATAGATGTTAAATTGCGTCAATTCAAATCTGGTATAGGAACAAAAAGAGGTCAATACACGTTGTGACGTCACGAGAGGCTACACAGCTTTCAGCGGGATTGCTCAAGTAGTGCAAGGAGACAAGGTTCAAACAAAACAAGGATTTTATTAAAGGTCTTGGGAAATTAACGAAAATATAACCAAATTCTGTTCTCTTGTGGCTCTTTAAGGGTTAACAGTTCAGGGATGTCTCTTCCACATCCAAAATCATAGTTCTCACTCGCTCAGATAACTTTTCCCCAGCCTTACTGTAGTCCACGTTGCAGCTAGTGGCCAACCCAGCAAAAAGTCCTTCCAAATGTCTCTCACGTATTTCCACAGGTGCATATATCCAAAGGTGAGTATTTCCCAAAGGTAAGTATCTCCAAATCCTTATATTCCTCATGGAAGTGGACGTGCAGCACTCTTGTCCTCCAGAGAGCCCAGGTTGGAGACTGTGTTTCTTCACCCCCCACACACACACTCAGTGTGTCTCTTCCCTTCCCAAAACCTTCTGCTCATCAGCTCCTGATTTGTTTCAGCTGCGTGGGAAGATTGGCCATAGAGGGGTGGAGTTCCCGACCATACCAGCAGATGGAGCCATAGCTGTCTGGGTTTGCAGCCACCTCAGGGGGATGTAACGTCCCTCCAGGACACAGCCTCTCGTGACATCACACATCCCCCTCCTCGGGACCGACGTCCTCGTCGGGGTAAAGGCAGCGAAGAAGGCATCACGCCGGGAGAGGGCGTCCGCATTGCCGTGGTGCTTGCCAGCCTGCTCTCTCTTCAACTCCTCCACCTCTAGGACCAGGGACTCAGCCTCCTGTTGTCTCTCCTTGAGTTTCTTACTGAACGCATCAGCCTTGGTTTTAGCAGAGTTTAGCTTCTGTTGAGCAGCTTTCAGTTCCTTCTCTCTCTCTGCCTCCGCATTCTTCATCTTGTTCTCCAACACCTTGTACTTCTCCTCTGCCTTCTTCTGGACCTCCTTACTACTGCGCAGGGTCTCCTCACACTCCTCGATGGTCCTGCGCAGCCTCTCCAGCTCCTCCTGTTGCTTATGGAAGGAGCTCTGTTGGAGTTTAGCCTGGAGGATATCTAACTCTTCTGTCTTCATGTCTAACTGTTGCTTTAACAAACGATACCTCTCAGCGGTCCCCTTCAGACCAGACAGTTCTTTGTCCAGATTCTGTAGCTCCGTCTCTGTGTCGGTCTGGGCACCTGCCCTCCCTATCAGAGCCCGGGCGGGAGTGAGTAATTCGGAGGATTGCACCGGAGCCTTCCCAGGATGAGTCTTGCCTCTCCGTTTCCGAGGTACTCGGGTTATCCTCTCCTGAGACTCTCTCCAGAGTGGGTAAAAGGCTGGGCAGTCTCGTCCAATTAGGACAGGGACGGGGAGGGAATCAACCACCCCCGCCGTCGTGTGTATGGTTCCCCGTGTGCTGGTCATTGTAAGTTCAGTAATGGGGTATTCTCTGGTGTCCCCATGGACACAGGAAACTGGGAGGACTTTCCCCGGGGTCAGACACGTTGGGCCCACCAAATCCTTACGCACCAGGGTGACCCGGCTACCAGAATCCAGTAAGGCCTCCACATCATGGTGATTCACAGTTACCGGGCAGGTGGGGGGTCGATCTGGGCCGCCATCTACGACTCCTAAGAGCGAGGCAAAACGGTGTGTGGGTGCTGAGCTGGAGGACTCCGCAGTGGGCATAGGTTCATCGGCTGGTTTCCCACACTGCCAGGAGATATGTCCCATCTCCCCACACCGGTAACACTGTCGAGTTTCCCCCTCCTGGTGTACTCTTCTTGGACCCGCCTGGTTTCTGGCTCCCCCTGGAGCCGGGATAAGTCCTGACGTGGCTGGGTTCGAGACCTTGGGGTCCTTTGGACGGGTTCTTCCCATTTGTGGTGGGGCCGCACTCCTGGGGTCTTTTCGGGAAGCATTCAGCATCTCCGCTGTGGCCTGGTACTTTTCCACAGCTTCCACGGTCAGATCAGCCGTGGTCAAGGCCTGTTGACTGATGAACCGTTTTGCCTCATAAGGCAGGGCGCGTAGGTAACGATCCACCACAATGGCCTCCACCACCGCTGCTGCTGTATTCCTCTGCGGATCCAGCCATTTCCTTGCGATTCGGACAAGTTCATGCATCTGCGCCCGAGGAGGTTGGTCTGGTTGGAAGGTCCAGCTGTGAAAGCGCTGGGCCATACCAAACTTTGTGAGTCCATATCTGCTGAGGATCTCAGACTTCAGGGCATCATAGTCAGTAACCTGGTCAGGGCCCAGGTCCCGGACAGCATTCAGCGATTCCCCGGTTAGGAAGGGGGCTAACAGACCAACCCACTGTTGCTTGGGCCAGGCTTCCCTAGTGGCCGTGGCCTCAAATGCATGCAGGTATGCCTCAATGTCATCGGTAGCTCCCATCTTAGATATAAAGTCACTTGCCTTTATTGGGCGGGTATTTTGGACAACCCTCTGTCTCTGCAACTGCAATTCCTCTGCCTTCAGAAGGTTGGCTTTCTTTTGCTCCTCCAAGAGAGCCACGGTTGCTTGCATCTGGGCTTGCTGGCCAGCAACAAGGGCTTTCAATATGTCCTCCATTTCAGTCGGCGGGGAGCCTACGGCCAACTTGGAAAACTGGGTGATCAAACCTTCGGTATCCTCCTCTGACATGCACTATTAACGCTTGAGCTTGCCCGTATTCTCCACCATCTGTGACGTCACGAGAGGCTACACAGCTTTCAGCGGGATTGCTCAAGTAGTGCAAGGAGACAAGGTTCAAACAAAACAAGGATTTTATTAAAGGTCTTGGGAAATTAACGAAAATATAACCAAATTCTGTTCTCTTGTGGCTCTTTAAGGGTTAACAGTTCAGGGATGTCTCTTCCACATCCAAAATCATAGTTCTCACTCGCTCAGATAACTTTTCCCCAGCCTTACTGTAGTCCACGTTGCAGCTAGTGGCCAACCCAGCAAAAAGTCCTTCCAAATGTCTCTCACGTATTTCCACAGGTGCATATATCCAAAGGTGAGTATTTCCCAAAGGTAAGTATCTCCAAATCCTTATATTCCTCATGGAAGTGGACGTGCAGCACTCTTGTCCTCCAGAGAGCCCAGGTTGGAGACTGTGTTTCTTCACCCCCCACACACACACTCAGTGTGTCTCTTCCCTTCCCAAAACCTTCTGCTCATCAGCTCCTGATTTGTTTCAGCTGCGTGGGAAGATTGGCCATAGAGGGGTGGAGTTCCCGACCATACCAGCAGATGGAGCCATAGCTGTCTGGGTTTGCAGCCACCTCAGGGGGATGTAACGTCCCTCCAGGACACAGCCTCTCGTGACATCACAACGTCTTCTAAGATAGACTAGTATTTTAATTAATGCAAACACTTGAATGGTAAATATGATGTTCGTATATACGGGCCCACTGAAACACCACGCAGGGTAGACAGAGAACTGAGCTATTGTTATAAGTTCTTCTTTAAATACTCTGACAGAGATAGTTCCCGCTCCCTGCTGGGCCTGTCAGAGTAGAGGCTGGGTGTGGTTTAAACTTACCCAACCTATCGTTGGCGCTCAGGCTGGTCCCAGCCTCTTGGCGCTTCACTGTTGCCGGGCATTAGTTGTTATCTTTACAACTTGTCTTGAGTCAGCAACCTCAGACATAGTTTGTTCTTCTTCATTGTAGCAGAACACATGTCCTTGAGCAGTTTAACAAAGAGGCAGTGTGTGTGTGTGTGAGTCACAAGTCTGTCTCAGCCTACCCCCTAACGGTTCCTCACATTAATCACAGCTTGTTATGTTAAACAATCTATATCAGTACAGCACAAACCTATTATGTTTAATCATTAATGTATTCTTTCTAAGCTAGGCATCACATCTAGTTATAAGAAAATAGATCCCCACATAGACCAGACACTAACTAGAGGTAAGAGACAGAACTAGTCTGTTTCGTAACATCGCTAATAGACCAGACACTAACTAGAGGTAAGAGACAGAACTAGTCTGTTTGGTAACATCGCTAATAGACCAGACACTAACTAGAGGCATGAGACAGAACAAGTCTGTTTGGTAACATCGCTAACAGACCAGACGCTAACTAGAGGTAAGAGACAGAACTAGTCTGTTTGGTAACATCGCTAACAGACCAGACACTAACTAAAGTCTATTAATCTAAAGTGGAAGTTGGGAGAGTTATATTTGAGTGTTTCAGTGAAACGTGAGGGAGGCCCCGCTCTCTCGCTTTCCCAGATGCTTAGTTAATTTTATTCCGATCTCTTTTGCATTATTGTAGCCTTTTCTGTAGCCTGTCAACTATGTGTCTGTCTATCCCTGTTCTCTCCTCTCCGCACAGGCCATACAAACGCTTCACACGGTGTGGCTGCTGCCACTCTAATCTGGTGTTCCCTGCACGCACGACCCACGTGGAGTTCCAGGTCTCCGGCAGCCTCTGGAACTGCCGTTCTGCAGCCAACAAGGCAGAGTTAATCTCAGTCTATGCCACCCTCCAGTCCCTCGACTTCTTGGCGCTGACGGAAACATGGATTACCACACACTCACATGACACATAGACCCACACACTCCATGACAGACAGCCTGGGGGTCAGAGACAGGACACAGCACTGGTCTAGCACCTTCAAACTGATGTTTTTTTTCCCAAACGACTGTAGCCCAAAGTAAGTAAGAATTTCACTGTTGTATTCGGCGCATGTGACAAATTACATTTGACTTGAATTGATTCAATTTTCCAAACCTAGACTAGCGTAGCTATAAAGGGTCATCATGTCTAGATTGACGAGGTCATCCCCAAAGGACACATTGTGACAGCAACGCAGCAGCTGACATGGCAACGCATTGAATTCAATATTTACCCGTGTGGGTGGTGAGGTGTCGGTCAGCCAATCAAAGTACAAAATGGAGGTGGTCTGGTCAGCAGACAGGAGTAGCAGGAGACAAGGGCCAGGTGCAGAGACAGGGCCAGGTGCAGAGACAGGGCCAGGTGCAGAGACAGGGCCAGGTGCAGAGACAGGGCAGATAGAGTAACTAAGAGGTGTTTACAGCAGGCTAAGTGATCATGGGACTATACTGCTGTTACTGGAGTGGATCACCTTTAAACTGAGAGAGAGCCCTGACTGACTGTGCAAGGACTACTGCACTTAAGATGTGTCATGATTGTCTATGACTGTCTATGACTGTCTTGGCCCTGGATCGTCAAAGGATAGGAAACTTTGATGTCCCGGAGGGAAAAACGGTCTTAGACACACAGTCATATGAATATAGACATACTGTATATGTCGGTCCTGTATCGTCTTGTGCCACTATGTCGGTCCTCTCTGACCCTAACCAGGACAAGAGCTCCGTCACACCAAAATGTCCTCTTGGGGATAATAAAGTCATTATCTCTGTCTCTTATTGATCCCCATCATAGCCTCTCCCTAAAATCGAATGATCCCCTGCCTAGCCTTCCTTTCTTCCCACCTGTCAGACAGACATAAGGTTTCCTGCTCCAGTAATGTGATAATAGACTGTTTACATCTGTGCTGCATCTCCCCTTCGCCCCCTGAATATACACTCTCTCTTCTGTTTACTCTGCAGTCTAATGAGAATTAGCTGAATCTGGTTACCGTAATAAAATCAACAGCCTACTGTTCCGGGAAGCAGGCAGGCATGTAGCTAGCTATCTCTGGTCATTTGTCCATCCACAGTGCATGCGTCCCAAATGGCACACTATTCCCTACATAGTGCACTACTTTTGACCAGAGACCTAAATGGGGAATAGGGTGCCATTTGGGACGCAGAGAGTGGGCGACATTCAACCGCTGAGCATTTGATTAGATGGAGTTTGATGAGGCATTTTATTACAGACTCTCTGTCCCGTTCATCCTGGTTATTACAACAGCAGAGATATACAGAAAGCACTGACCAAGGACACAGAGAAAATATGCAATGAAATATAATGTGTTTAGTGATGTCTTTTCATTGGCTCATATTGTGATTGGATGAAAAAAAATCAGACTGAACACAACCATGCAGTCATGCCATTTACACAGTAATTGTGTCGGTAGTCTTGCTTTGAGATTCATCTATCAGTGCATTGTGTAACCACTGTGTAAACAGCAGCACACATGCTGCTGAGCTCTCTCTGCTGACAGGGGAACATAACATGCTGGTTATGATTGATGGCTCATCGGGAAAAGGGAATGGATAAGTGTGTGTGTGTGTGAGAGAGAGAGTGCGTAAGTGTGTTGTGCACTCTCTACAGACCACGTGCCCTTGAGGCATCATAAATGACAGACATTGACTTGCCTTAACTCTCTCCCCTCTTACTATAAGGATGTGGCTGCTCTGTTATTGAACACATCCCTTACACCTGAATGACAAATCACTGCTCGTTTTATCAGAGCGACAATTAACATTCAGCCAGGCTTTGAAGACGCTGTGTGTGTGTGTGTGTGTGTGTGTGTGTGTGTGTGTGTGTGTGTGTGTGTTTCCATCACAGGTGGCCGGTGTCACCTTAATTGGGGAGGATATAGTATTGGCTGTAACGGAATAAATGGAATGATATCGAACACATCAAACACATGGTTTCCATGTGGTTGATGCGATTCCAGCCATTACTATGAGCCATCCTCCCCTCAGCAGCCTCCTATGGTTTCCATATTCTCTAAGAAGTGTTACATCTCATATAGGAAGGATTTGGGAGCAAGAAGGACTAGTGTATTTCTTCTAGAGATGTATTTCCAGGCCAGATTGAGTCTCAGTGGTGGAGCTGAGAAAAGCAGGCTTGTGTGTGAACGAGGATGCAGTCTGCAGAGAGTGGGTGGATGGGTAGAGACAGTGCAATACACACACACACACTAGAGATGCATAGTGTTATATAAGAGTTTGTGGGTAGGAGGGAAATACATAAAAAATCCCACGAGCACACACACACATTCACACAGAGATTTGAGCTCCAAATTGGTTGTTGTTTCGTATTTCCATATCCAGTGAATGGGTTGTTGGTACACTGCAACCATGGAACAGAGAGGGGATAAACTGTCCAACTACACCAAGAGGGAATTCCATTTGAATTAATTAGGCCAAACAAGGGCTACTGCACAGAGCAAAGTGTGCCACTGTCGCTATCAGCATTTGCCAGGTAGAGCAGAGTCCACAAACACACCCGGAAGGCAAACAGTCACCTGAGTGTTGCACCAGAGTGCTTGTCATGCATGGGTTGAGCCCCAGACGCAAATATTGTTTGTCTGCCAGGAGGGTGTGTGTGTGCATGTATGTGTAGATTTTGGAGCTCACCTCTAACAAATCAGATGTTTTGGCAGGCGGCCATATGCCTTCCTCAGATGAGACGAGCTGCTCTTGCTTTCACTGGTGGCCTAAATCACAGCCAAAACTACTGAGAACGTCATACTACGGCACAACTGCAAATCTCCTGACCTGTTTTGCAGTAAATGCAGAGTTCCTGTATCTCAGTATAGTAAAATAGCTAAAATAGTCAAATGAACACTGTACTGTAGGCCTAAATATCATAACACTTGCTTTAGTGAGGAAATGACCAGCTCACATTCAGCCAATAACGGTTGACACAGGCCCATTAAGGCTGATCTTGTTAGTGTCAAAGCTAACAACAGCATAATGGAAAATAAGAAATAAGAGAGAGAGAGAGAGAGAGAGAGCGAGAGAGAGAGAAAGCGAGAGAGCGAGAGAGAGAGAGAGAGAAAGAAAGAGAGAGAGAGAGAGAGCTAATGCTTCATATTTGACTGTGAGGCTGTGGCTGTGTCAGGTTTTGGGTGTCAGTAGGACTGGCTGTGTGTCGGGGGGGGGGGGGGGGGGGGGGGGGGGGGTGTAATAAAGCCCTTTTGTGGGGAAAACTCATTTTGATTGGCTGGACCTGGCTTCCCAGTGGGGAAGTACATTTCTATAGGCTCAACAATGACTGACACTTCATAGACTTCTGTCAGGTATACACATTGCATATTTATTGCCAGTTTGAGTACAATACAAAAATATTGGTTAAATAAAAGCTCTGTGTTGAAACATTTTAAGCATTTAGTTCATTTCAAAATATAGTAATAAAATAGAGTATATATTGTACCGTTTTACAAAAGCTTTGAATCTTCATTCCTGCCGGCATGTATGTTTAAAAGCCCATAAAAAAAAAAAAGTATATACTCATTTGCATAACACACTATTCCAATCTACGCTAATTACATTTTGAATACATTAATAGATTTATCAGAGCACTCAGTAAAGCTACTCCTGCCCATAACACACTGCAGAAGCATCTAATTAGGGGTTGGAAAATTCTAGTAACTTTCCAAATATTCCCAGGTTTTTCCAGAAATCCCGGTTGGTAGGTTGCCGGAATCAGTAAGGAATAAGCCAGAAATCCGTAATCCTCCAAGGATTTTTGGAAAACCTGGGAATTTTGTGCGTTACCGGAACTTTGCAACCCTAAATCTGTTACAGTACTTTATAATATTCCGACCTAGCCTGGTTGCCAGTGTCTATTTACCTAACATTCCACTCCTTGTAGGCTACTCCTTACATTTTTTATATTTTAGTTATTTAGCAGACACTCTTATCCAGAGCGACTTACAGTTAGTGAGTGCATACATTTTTCATACTCTTGTCAAGGAGTGTAATGTCAGCTATAAAGACTGGCAACCAGGCTAACTCTGACCATCCTCCAACACTATCCTTCTCCTATCCTTGATTCCCTGATCCTTTCAAGAGGAGCACTTCTTTAGAAGGTTCTTTTGAAAGTCCATATGGATGTTCCATATGTATGACTACACACATACAGTTCATGGCTGGCTATGCATTTGAACCTGCATCGATTGTAAAAGGATGTATACGTGTCTTGCTCACTATAGCAGTGCAAGAAGCAGAGTTTTTGTCAGTTAGACCTACTGTAGCTATTGCTACTCAAAATAATGCAGAATATCACTCTATGGTATAAGTATGGTGATTTTTGGTGCTATATATATATATATATATATATATATTGTATTTTACATTTAAGTTTAACGTTCTCCCATTTAAAAGCCTCTTAAGAGCTAGATATGTTGAATAAATATATTAAAGAAGCACATTGCATAACTTGTTTATTGATAACAGTAGACTGGTATAACTAGTCCAGCACACACTCAACTGTAATACTATGTATGCCTTCAATACTGCTTTGTACAAGCACTTTTCCTTCGATTTTTCCTTAAGAATAAAGTTGTTCAGTCATTTAACGTTCACGATGACAGACGAAGACAGCCCTCTGAGACCTTCACAGACGGCGAGAACAGACACACAGATTGTGCTTCAACATTCTGAGACGAGACAGGCTTCAGTCGAACTAACACATGCTCTCCCTCACTCCCAACAAAAGCTAACAGTTCAACTTTAATCAAATTTTAAACATCGGCAAACTATTTGTGGGTTATAATCTCGTAAAGCCGTAACAAAGACCAGGGCTTTGTGATAGGACACCAATAGAATAACTGGATTTAGTCTCCATTTCCCTAGCAAACCTCAGGTCAGTCAAACACACGTAAAGGGACAAATAGAAAAATGAGTGAATGAGAGAAGTCCACACTGGACCGTAAGGTCTGTGGGAGTGAGGAGAGGGAGGAGAGAGTGGGGGAGGGAGGGGGGAGGGGGAGGGAGGGGGGAGGAGGAGGAGGGAGATGGTGGAAAGAGAGAGGAGGAAGAAAGAGAGAGGGGGGATAGAAAGAGAAAGCAAGAGTGAGAGAGAGAGGGAAAGAAGTAAAGGTTGAGAGGTTCATTGAGTCGTTTTAAGAGTCTGCTCAAAAAAGGACACTCTCCCATTACAGCGGCTATTTCCATCTTATAATCTGGGCCCTGCTGAACATTACGTATAAAAACCAAAGTAAACTTAGCATCTAGAGCACTCTGTGGTCCAAGAAAACGTCAGGGGCCATAGTAGAAGGCTTTATAATTGCTATATTCACCAAACGGTTTAACTGTGCCAAGGGATCATTAGGAAAGTGTTCAAATATAGCATAGCACCTTGAGAAAAGAAAAAGCATATTGTTCAAACATGCATACCTACAGTACAGTACAAGTATGACGTATTTGGACAGTCAAAAGTGGGACATCCTGTTTACCATTACTGCCTGGCTTGCTTGCTTCATCATCAGTATCTGTTAGATTTGAGTTGACTCATGATATTGTGTTTTGGGGGGACGTGAGAACATCCTACATCTAGAATGTTTACTATTCCTGATCATTGAAGTCAGCGCTAGGCTGTCATTAACACAGCTCTACAATAAGGGTACTTCACGCAAAAGGCATTACGTACAGTCGTGGTCAAAAGTTTTGAGAATGACACAAGTATTGGTCATCACAAAGTTTGCTGCTTCAGTGTTTTTATATATTTTTGTCAGATGTTACTATGGTATACTGAAGTATAATTACAATCATTCCATAAGTGTCAAAGGCTTTTATTGACAATTACATTAAGTTTATGCAAAGAGTCAATATTTGCAGTGTTGACCCTTCTTTTTCAAGACCTCTGCAATCCGCCCTGGCATGCTGTCAATTAACTTCTGGGCCACATCCTGACTGATGGCAGCCCATTCTTGCATTATCAATGCTTGGAGTTTGTCAGAATTTGTGGGGTTTTGTTTGTCCACCTGCCTCTTGAGGATTGACCACAAGTTCTCAATGAGATTAAGGTCTGGGGAGTTTCCTGGCCATGGACCCAAAATGTCGATTTTTTGTTCCCCAAGCCACTTAGTTATCACTTTTTGCCTTATGGCAAGGTGCTCCATCATGCTGGAAAAAGGCATTGTTTGTCAACAAACTGTTCTTGGATGGTTGGGAGAAGTTGCTGTCGGAGGATGTGTTGGTACCATTCTTTATTCATGGCTGTGTTCTTAGGCAAAATTGTGAGTGAGCCCACTCCCTTGGCTGAGAAGCAACCCCACACATGAATGGTCTCAGGATGCTTTACTGTTGGCATGACACAGGTCTGATGGTAGCGCTCACCTTGTCTTCTCCGGACAAGCTTTTTTCCGGATGCCCCAAACAATCGGAAAGGGGATTCATCAGAGAAAATGACTTTACCCCAGTCCTCAGCAGTCCAATCCCTGTACCTTTTGCAGAATATCAGTCTGTCCCTGATGTTTTTCCTGGAGAGAAGTGGCTTCCTCGCTGCCCTTCTTGACACCAGGCCATCCTCCAAAAGTCTTCGCCTCACTGTGCGTGCAGATGCACTCACACCTGCCTGCTGCCATTCCTGAGCAAGCTCTGCACTGGTGGTGCCCCGATCCCGCAGCTGAATCAACTTTAGGAGACGGTCCTGGCGCTTGCTGGACTTTCTTGGGCGCCCTGAAGCCAGCTTCACAACAATTGAACCTCTCTCCTTGAAGTTCTTGATGATCCGATAAATGGTTGATTTATTTGCAATCTTACTAGCAGCAATATCCTTGCCTGTGAAGCTCTTTTTGTACAAAGCAATGATCACGGCATGTGTTTCCTTACAGGTAACCATGGTTAACAGAGGAAGAACAAGATTTCAAGCACCACCCTCCTTTTAAAGCTTCCAGTCTGTTATTCTACCTCAATCAGCATAACAGAGTGATCTCCAGCCTTGTCCTCGTCAACACTCTCACCTGTGTTAACGAGAGAATCACTGACATGATGTCAGCTGGTCATTTTGTGGCAGGGCTGAAATGCAGTGGAAATGTTTTTTTGGGATTAAGTTCATTTTCATGGCAAAGAGGGACTTTGCAATTAATTGCAATTCATCTGATCACTCTTTATAACATTCTGGAGTATATGCAAATTGCCATCATAAAAACTGAGGCAGCAGACTTTGTGAAAATTAATATTTGTGTCATTCTCAAAACATTTGACCACGACTGTACAGGTTAAAAATAAAGCTTTAAAAACATCTTACAATCATGCAAATAGGAAAAAAAGCATAACGTAATTTGTGAGGGTTAAAAGCAGTTTAAAAGTATTATCCACATCCACACCAGTCTTTAAAACGCTAGTAAGCCATGATAGGTATTTTTGGTATATGATCGATCATACGCAGTTATTTTCTAAGACCATGTAAGCATAATTTCACCCTTTAAATAAAGGCAATAAAAATCCACCTCCTTATCCCACATCATCTCCGCTCTCTACTCCAACAACTGTTTGGTGGCCATGAGCTACCGTGGTACTGTGAATAGGAGTGTGGAGCGCTCTGCGGATGGATGGATGGATGGATAGAAGTGCTGCCTGCCTGAGTGATAGGGGAGCTGAATTGGCCTGACCATGTGAGTTGCAGAATGGAGAACAGCTTGAATCAAAAGGAACAGGTGGAAACAGCTGAGGTCACCAACCCACACATACAGCAGAAACGCACTCACACACTAACTGACCCAAACTAACACACACACAGAATGGATCGAGGGTGAAGCGGAATGGACTTCATAATCCTATATCTCCTCTCCTATGTGGGTGGAGGTCCGTCGTAGCGGAGCATGATGTTGAAGGAGCGGGCAAAGTTGTTGGACAGAGAGCAGCTGGAGCCTTCGTCCATCCAGGGCAGGAAGAATGCGAAGAGGAGTAGAGCCAACAGCAGGAGCCAGAGGGGCAGGGCCACCCAACACACACGGTACAGCAGGCCTGGAGTCTTCTTCTGCAGGGAGTCAATATAGAGAGGTTAAACACACATACTGTTTATATACACACACACACACACCTAGTCAATTACACAAACACACTCCCAAACAACACTAGTGTGTACAACAAACACATTTTAATTCACGTAATTCAACCCGTCAATTTTTGGGGGGTAAACAGCTGGGCGTGAGAAATGTAACCACTCTCTAATTCATAGACAGAGCTATGGATGCAAGGACTGACCATCCATGAGATGAACATGATGGTCCCTTTAAAGGGAGTGTTATACTGAGTCACTTCAACATGAGTCACACAGTAGGGTCACACAGTAGGGTCGATGTTAGCTAGCTAGGTAAACAACATAGAAAAGGCTCACAGCCCTCTCAATACAATCAGGGTTGGGATGACACACACACAGAGCGTTCTTCCAAGTGAAGCGAATAAATCCTCACCCACTCACTCATGTTCACTACCTCAACAAGACTGCTCCATCAACCACCAATACTTTGCTGTGAGTGACACTACAGTTTTTCTTTCATCTGTGTCTGCTGTTGTTTTTCTCATAACAACAACCTGGGGGTAATCTCAGTTAACTAGCCTCCTTATTTTTAGCCAGCCATGCACCTGCTGCGTTCACAGCTCACTGATAGAGACGGAGAGAGAGAAAAAAGAGAGAGAGAGACAGTGAGAGAACAGTTCTACATTTCGCCCCAAATGGTTGAGGAAAGGATTGTAGAATGGTATACTGATCCTAGACCTGTGCCAACAGGCAACTTCTGCCTAGAGCAGAGAGAATTGGGAACAGGCTGTCCACTTGCTTAGCCATCAACAGATGGAGAGGAGGTGTGAAAACAAGACTCCAGATACAAGTTGCCCTTAAAGTGACCTTACAACAATGGCTAAGGCAACATCTACCTACACCAAAACATGGAGCAAATCCTCTGGAATTTAGTATAATGTCCAGGGCTCCCACACTGTGGGGATCTGAGGGGGTGAGGGAGGGGCTCCTCTCAACCCCTTTGAGACAGAAAGAAAGACAGAAAGAAAGACAGAAAGACAGAAAGACAGAAAGAAAGAAAGAAAGAAAGAAAGAAAGAAAGAAAGAACAATCTGCAGCACCCGGCCTCACCCTCCTAGAATCTGAAGTCAAATGTCTACTGTTTGCTGATGGTCTGGTGCTTCTATCAACAACCAAGGAGGACCTACAGCAGCACCTTCTGCACAGATTCTGTCAGAACTGGGCCCTGACAGTAAATCTCAGTAAGACAAAAATAATGGTGTTCCAAAAAAGGTCCAGTTGCCAGGACCACAAATACAAATTCCATTTAGACACCGTTGCCCTAGAGCACACAAAAAACTATACATACCTCGGCCTAAACATGTAACTTCCACAAAGCTGTGAACGATCTGAGAGGCAAGGCAAGAAGGGCCTTCTATGCCATCAAAAGGAACATAAAATTCGACATACCAATTAGGATCTGGCTAAAAATACTTGAATCAGTTATAGAACCCATTGCCCTTTATGGTTATGAGTTCTGGGGTCCGCTTATCAACCAAGAATTCACAAAATGGGACAAACACCAAATTGAGACTCTGCATGCAGAATTCTGCAAAAATATCCTCCGCGTACAACGTAAAACACAAAATAATGCATGCTGAGCAGAATTAGGACTATACCCGGTAATTATCAAAATCCAGAAAAGAGCTGTTAAATTCTACAACCACCTAAAAAGGAAGCAATGCCCACATTCCACAACAAAGCCCTCACCTATGGAGATACTGTATAAACCTAGAGAAGAGTCCCCTCAGCCAGCTGGTTCTGGGGCTCTGTTCACAAACACAAACAGACCCCACAGAGCCCCAGGACAGAAACACATTTAGACCCAACCAAATTATGAGAAAGAAAAAAGATAACTATTTGACACACTGGAAGGGATCAACCAAATAACAGAGCAAATTGGAATGCTATCTGGCTCAAAACAGAGAGTACACAGTGGCAGAATACCTGACCACTGTGACCCCAAATTAAGAAAATCCTTAACTATGTACAGACTCAGTGAGTCTAGCCTTGCTATTGAGAGAGGACGCCATAGCCTGTCTTCTCTTGAGAGCCAGGTCTGCCTATGTGCCCACTGCCCACAAAATGAGGTGGAAACTGAGCTACACTTCCTAACCTCCTGCCAAATGTATGACCATATTAGAGACACATATTTCCCTCAGATTACAGACCCACAAAGAATTTGAAAACAAATCAAACATTGATAAACTCCCATATCTGTTAGGTGAAATACCAGTGTGCAATTAAAGCCGCAAGATTTGTGGCGCATTGCCATGAGAAAAGGGCAACCGGTGGAGCACAAACAACATTGTAAATACAACCTATATTTCTCTGTTAATTTATTTTTCCTTTCATAGTGCAACTACCTGCACATTGTTACAACACTGTACATAGCCAATAACATAACATTTGAAATGTCTATATTCTTAAAACTTCTGTGTTTAAAGTTGACTAATGTTTCCCTTGTTTATTTCCCTTTTGTTTATTGTCTATTCAATTTGCTTTGGCAATGTAAACATATGTTTCCCATGCCAATAAAGCCCTTTGAATTGAACTTGAGTTGAGAGAGAGACAGAGAGGCCATCATTGTAAACGAGAATATGTTCTTAATTGAATTGCCTAGTTAAATAAAGGTTAAATAAAAGTAAAACAAAAAAGGAGAGAGAGAGAGAAAGAGAGAGAGGGGGATCTGAGGGGGCGAGGAAAAAAAGTGAGGGGGCATGGCATTTCTTAATCTCCTCTCCACCCTACTGGGTTTCCGAATTAACTGGGGTTTGTTGGAGACGGCACACTTGACTTGGTGTCAGTCCTGAGTGGTCAGACCTATTGCCCATAGAGCTGTGTTCACTAAAGCCCAGAGGAGTGGGGAGGCTCAAAGGCTCCACTGAAGGGGGACTGTTGCTGCTTTTATCGTTTTTAAACTCTCTGGAGCAGTCCCATCCGTACATATTTTGTTTGTTTATAGGACAAAGACAGAAAGGAAAGAGTGGAGAGAGAGGAGAGAGTGTGCTGATACAAACACATGCTGTAGTGATACAGTGGGGAGAACAAGTATTTGATACACTGCCGATTTTGCAGGTTTTCCTACTTACAAAGCATGTAGAGGTCTGTAATTTTTATCTAGGTACACTTCAACTGTGAGAGACGGAATCTAAAACAAAAATCCAGAAAATCACATTGTATGATTTTTAAGTAATTAATTTGCATTTTATTGCATGACACAAGTATTTGATCACCTACCAACCAGTAAGAATTCCGTCTCTCACAGACCTGTTAGTTTTTCTTTAAGAAGCCCTCCTGTTCTCCACTCATTACCTGTATTAACTGCACCTGTTTGAACTCGTTACCTGTATAAAAGACACCTGTCCACACACTCAATCAAACAGACTCCAACCTCTCCACAATGGCCAAGACCAGAGCGCTGTATAAGGACATCAGGGTTAAAATTGTAGACCTGCACAAGGCTGGGATGGGCTACAGGACAATAGGCAAGCAGCTTGGTGAGAAGGCAACAACTGTTGGCGCAATTATTAGATAATGGAAGAAGTTCAAGATGACGGTCAATCACCCTTGGTCTGGGGCTCCATGCAAGATCTCACCTCGTGGGGCATCAATGATCATGAGGAAGGTGAGGGATCAGCCCAGAACTACATGGCAGGACCTGGTCAATGACCTGAAGAGAGCTGGGACCACAGTCTCAAAGAAAACCATTAGTAACACACTACGCCGTCATGGATTAAAATCCTGCAGCGCACGCAAGGTCCTGATGGAGGTGGAAAAATCATTCTTTGGGGATGCTTTTCTGCAAAGGGGACAGGACGACTGCACCGTATTGAGGGGAGGATGGAAGGGGCCATGTATCGCGAGATCTTGGCCAACAACCTCCTTCCCTCAGTAAGAGCATTGAAGATGGGTCGTGGCTGGGTCTTCCAGCATGACAACGACCCGAAACACACAGCCAGGGCAACTAAGGAGTGGCTCCGTAAGAAGCATCTCAAGGTCCTGGAGTGGCCTAGCCAGTCTCCAGACCTGAACCCAATAGAAAATCTTTGGAGGGAGCTGAAAGTCCGTATTGCCCAGCGACAGCCCCGAAACCTGAAGGATCTGGAGAAGGTCTGTATGGAGGAGTGGGCCAAAATCCCTGCTGCAGTGTGTGCAAACCTGGTCAAGACCTACAGGAAACGTATGATCTCTGTAATTGCAAACAAAGGTTTCTGTACCAAATATGAAGTTCTGCTTTTCTGATGTATCAAATACTTATGTCATGCAATAAAATGCAAATTAATTACTTAAAAATCATACAATGTGATTTTCTGGATTTTCTGATTCCGTCTCTCACAGTTGAAGTGTACCTATGATAAAAATTACAGACCTCTACATGCTTTGTAAGTCGGAAAACCTGAAAAATCGGCAGTGTATCAAATACTTGTTCTCCCCACTGTATATGCATTTCATAGGCTGCGCTTAGACCACTGGACCACCCCAGGCCACACGACTTTCCAGTTTGAACTACACTGAATATGAAAGGAATGTTTGACCAAGACAAAAGCATTGACACCGATTATTAACTGTACCTTAGCTGTCCTGGTGTGTTCCTCTCGTCCAACAGCACCCTGCTGGAAATAAACCAAGAAAACATACAAGTCAATATACTGCATGTGCTTTATACAGTACAGTTCAGTCAGACCATTACCTAACATTGATGATACACTGTTACCTTGTGGTAGACCAGGGAGGAGGCTCAACTTGCTGTTGAGAGTTAGAATAATAGAATACACAAGGTGCAATTTCGAAATATGGTTGTGCATCAGCAGTCAATCAATTAGCCCATGTCAGCAAAACATTTTTAGATTGGTAAGTTAGTCTAGCGGCCAGCTATCTAAACTTGTAGTCAGCATGGTGGAATTACCGACCGGGGTGGGGCCCATTGATCATCAGTTATCATATTAAAAACGGCAAACATTTGCCTCCACCCATATGGCAAAATGTGTAGAATTGCAGGAAATTTGTTAGAAAACTACAGCCGCAAGATTTGTGGCCCATTGCCATGAGAAAAGGGCAACCAGTGGAGCACAAACAACATTGTAAATACAACCTATATTTGCAAGGTGGGTGGGGGAGGGTATGCAGAGCCAGCCCTCATGATGAGTTCTGTTTTTTTGTGGCCCCCAACCCATCAAAGATGCCCATCCCTGTGGTAGACCAATGTATCGTCTCTTTATTATGGGATACTCTTTAACGCCCTCTACTGGATGTACATTTTACACTGCACCCGATTCCATATATAGTGCACTACTTTTGTCCAGAGCTACAGTATATTCAGGGTTTGTTTCGTCACAATATTGTTTTGAACGTTCGTTCTGGACTGATGGCCAACTGAGCATTCTACTCAATGCATCGTCAATGAGCGCTGATGAAAATTTCATCAAAAGTACATTACAGTGGTTTAGAAATACAATGCCATTCAAAGGGAGGCAAATAATTAGTAGGAAAACCTTTTGTCATCATTTTGATGTCGCCAGATTGACTTCAGATGCAGTATAACGTTAGCTAGTTAGCTACGATTGAGGGGAGGACGCTGGCTTTTAGCTAACTACCGTTAGCATTGCTAGCTATTTTTGACAAACTTTGCTAGCTAATGACAACATTGCCATTTGTCTAAAGTAAATTTGACGACATGATAATGCTGGCAAAGTTGTTTCCTACTAAACATTTGACTACTTCAGCAATGTAATCGTATTTCCAGGCAGTCGTTAGCCTCCGTCCAGAATGACTGGGCTTATCATGACTTTAGGGCACCACAATTACGCCACGCGACCGAGTGACCGAGCTGCAACCTATGAATAGGTCCTGGTCAACAATAGTGCACTATAAAGGGAATAGGGTGCCATTTTAGAGGCACAATACAATTTGCACAGTATCGTTTACCTTGACATTCAACAGGGCCTTGAGGTCTCCAACGTCCTTCAGTTTGGACTTGTAGATCATCCAGCGATAACGTATCTCCTCCATGCCCACATCCTCAGCCCCACGGTCAGCCCTGGCCCCGGCTACAGCCCAAGGCATCAGCAGTAGCTGGAACTGCTCCTGACCCCAGTCCACACTGGACCGCAAGGTCTGTGGGAGGGGAGAGAGGGGGAGGGGGAGGGGAGAGAGGGGGGGGGGAGAGGGGGGGGGGGGGGGGGAGAGGGAGGGAAATGGTGGAAAGAGAGAGCGAGGAGGAGAGGGGGGGATAGAAAGAGAGGGCGAGAGAGAGGAGGAGAGAGAAAGGGGGAAGAGAGAAGGGGAGTGAACAACAGAGGGATGGAGAATGAGGAAGCCTGAACTGTTGCATTTGGCTGAGGGATAAGCAGGGAAATTGCTGCATCATGTAATAACAATAAGCAATGTGTCAGTGAGTAATGTCTACACAGGATCTTTGCACAGGAGAATACATGCCACAGTAAATCCTGAAGGAATAATCCTTCATCTCTAATGAAACACACACACAGTATATCCCCAATCAAACATCTCCAATCCCTGTCTGCCTTGAATCAATGTCCACTGTCTGCTGACTGAATTTGAAGCGTGCTCTGTGTTCCCATACTAACAGATACATCTTAACCACTAACATGGCCTGCTAGCGCCCCAAATAGCACCCTATTCCCTATATAGTGCACTTCTTTTGACCACAGCCCTATTTCAAAAGTAGTGTACTAAATAGAGAATAGGGTGTCATTTTGGACCTAACCTGTCTGTCAGGCAAATTGTGGTTGGGATGTAACGGTCCACCTGTCAGTTCAGCTGCCAAAAGTTAGTCTTCTAGAGGAAGGCCAGAGCCTCGCTGTAATGTTCCCGAGTGGCGCAGTGGTCTAAGGCACTGCATCGCAGTGCTAGCTGTGCCACTAGAGATCCTGGTTCGAATCCAGGCTCTGCTGTAGCCGGCCGCAACCGGGAGACCAATGGGGCGGCGCACAATTGGCCCAGCGTCGTCCAGGGTAGGGGAGGGAATGGCCGGCAGGGAAGTAGCTCAGTTGGTAGAGCATGGCGTTTGCAACGCCAGGGTTGTGGGTTCGATTCCCACGGGGGGCAAGTATGAAAATAAAAAAGAATAATGTATTCACTAACTGTAAGTCGCTCTGGATAAGAGCGTCTGCTAAATGACGTAAATGTAATGTAAGGTAAAGTTAGTCTTCTAGAGGAAGGCCAGAGCCTCGCTGTAAAGTTAGTCTTCTAGAGGAAGGACAGAGCCTCGCTGTAAAGTTAGTCTTCTAGAGGAAGGCCAGAGCCTCGCTGTAAAGTTAGTCTTCTAGAGGAAGGACAGAGCCTCGCTGTAAGGTAAAGTTAGTCTTCTAGAGGAAGGCCAGCGCCTCGCTGTAAGGTAAAGTTAGTCTTCTAGAGGAAGACCAGAGCCTCACTGTAAGGAAAGGTTAGTCTTCTAGAGGAAGACCAGAGCCTCACTTTAGGGTAAAGTTAGTCTTCTAGAGGAAGGCCAGAGCCTCGCTGTAAGGAAAGGTTAGTCTTCTAGAGGAAGACCAGAGCCTCACTTTAGGGTAAAGTTAGTCTTCTAGAGGAAGGCCAGAGCCTCGCTGTAAGGTAAAGTTAGTCTTCTAGAGCAGGGTTTCCCAAACTCAGTTCTCGGGACCGCAAGGGGGGCACGTTTTGGTTTATGCCCTAGCACTACACAGCTGATTCAAATAATGAACTAATCATCAAGCTTTGATCATTTGAATTAACTGTGTAGTGTTAGGGCACAAACCAAAACATGCACTCCTTGGGGTACAGAGGACCGAGTTTGGGAAACGCTGTTCTAGAGGAAGGCCAGAAGGTTTGTGCATTTGTCAGGGACTCGCTGTAAGGTAAAGTTAGTCTTCTAGAGGAAGGCCAGAGCCTCACTGTAAGGTAAAGATAGTGTTCTAGATGAAGGCCAGAGCCTCGCTGTAAGGTAAAGTTAGTCTTCTAGAGGAAGGCCAGAGCCTCGCTGTAAGGTAAAGTTAGTCTTCTAGAGGAAGGCCAGAGCCTCACTGTAAGGTAAAGTTAGTCTTCTAGAGGAAGACCAGAGCCTCGCTGTAAGGTAAAGTTAGTCTTCTAGAGGAAGACCAGAGCCTCACTGTAAGGTAAAGTTAGTCTTCTAGAGGAAAACCAGAGCCTCGCTGTAAGCTAAAGTTAGTCTTCTAGAGGAAGGCCATAGCCTCACTGTAAGGTAAAGTTAGTCTTCTAGAGGAAGGCCAGAGCCTCACTGTAAGGTAAAGTTAGTCTTCTAGAGGAAGGCCAGAGCCTCGCTGTAAGGTAAAGTTAGTCTTCTAGAGGAAGGCCAGAGCCTCGCTGTAAGGTAAAGTTAGTCTTCTAGAGGAAGGCCAGAGCCTCACTGTAAGGTAAAGTTAGTCTTCTAGAGGAAGGCCAGAGCCTCACTGTAAGGTAAAGTTAGTCTTCTAGAGGAAGGCCAGAGCCTCACTGTAAGGTAAAGTTAGTCTTCTAGAGGAAGGCCAGAGCCTCGCTGTAAGGTAAAGTTAGTCTTCTAGAGGAAGGCCAGAGCCTCGCTGTAAGGTAAAGTTAGTCTTCTAGAGGAAGGCCAGAGCCTCACTGTAAGGTAAAGTTAGTCTTCTAGAGGAAGGCCAGAGCCTCACTGTAAGGTAAAGTTAGTCTTCTAGAGGAAGGCCAGAGCCTCACTGTAAGGTAAAGTTAGTCTTCTAGAGGAAGGCCAGAGCCTCGCTGTAAGGTAAAGTTAGTCTTCTAGAGGAAGGCCAGAGCCTCGCTGTAAGGTAAAGTTAGTCTTCTAGAGGAAGACCAGAGCCTCGCTGTAAGGTAAAGTTAGTCTTCTAGAGGAAGACCAGAGCCTCACTGTAAGGTAAAGTTAGTCTTCTAGAGGAAGACCAGAGCCTCGCTGTAAGCTAAAGTTAGTCTTCTAGAGGAAGGCCAGAGCCTCACTTTAGGGTAAAGTTAGTCTTCTAGAGGAAGGCCAGAGCCTCGCTGTAAGGAAAGGTTAGTCTTCTAGAGGAAGACCAGAGCCTCACTTTAGGGTAAAGTTAGTCTTCTAGAGGAAGGCCAGAGCCTCGCTGTAAGGTAAAGTTAGTCTTCTAGAGCAGGGTTTCCCAAACTCAGTTCTCGGGACCGCAAGGGGGGCACGTTTTGGTTTATGCCCTAGCACTACACAGCTGATTCAAATAATGAACTAATCATCAAGCTTTGATCATTTGAATTAGCTGTGTAGTGTTAGGGCACAAACCAAAACATGCACTCCTTGGGGTACAGAGGACCGAGTTTGGGAAACGCTGTTCTAGAGGAAGGCCAGAAGGTTTGTGCATTTGTCAGGGACTCGCTGTAAGGTAAAGTTAGTCTTCTAGAGGAAGGCCAGAGCCTCGCTGTAAGGTAAAGTTAGTCTTCTAGAAGAAGGCCAGAGCCTCACTGTAAGGTAAAGTTAGTCTTCTAGAGGAAGACCAGAGCCTCGCTGTAAGGTAAAGTTAGTCTTCTAGAGGAAGACCAGAGCCTCACTGTAAGGTAAAGTTAGTCTTCTAGAGGAAGACCAGAGCCTCGCTGTAAGCTAAAGTTAGTCTTCTAGAGGAAGGCCAGAGCCTCACTGTAAGGTAAAGTTAGTCTTCTAGAGGAAGGCCAGAGCCTCGCTGTAAGGTAAAGTTAGTCTTCTAGAGGAAGGCCATAGCCTCACTGTAAGGTAAAGTTAGTCTTCTAGAGGAAGACCAGAGCCTCGCTGTAAGGTAAAGTTAGTCTTCTAGAGGAAGGCCATAGCCTCACTGTAAGGTAAAGTTAGTCTTCTAGAGGAAGGCCAGAGCCTCACTGTAAGGTAAAGTTAGTCTTCTAGAGGAAGGCCAGAGCCTCGCTGTAAGGTAAAGTTAGTCTTCTAGAGGAAGGCCAGAGCCTCGCTGTAAGGTAAAGTTAGTCTTCTAGAGGAAGGCCAGAGCCTCACTGTAAGGTAAAGTTAGTCTTCTAGAGGAAGGCCAGAGCCTCACTGTAAGGTAAAGTTAGTCTTCTAGAGGAAGGCCAGAGCCTCACTGTAAGGTAAAGTTAGTCTTCTAGAGGAAGGCCAGAGCCTCACTGTAAGGTAAAGTTAGTCTTCTAGAGGAAGGCCAGAGCCTCGCTGTAAGGTATATTTCTACCATCTTAGGGCTTTGTTTGGTACACTCTGAACAGAATGTCCTACAGATGAAATACACATTTTTAATGAAGTTCTCATGTAGCACGCATATTACTTCGAAAATAACTTGTTTTAAGCAATCTCTAACCATAAGACGGCCACAGACCTAGAGTAACTTGTCATTTTTGTGTGAATATAAACAGGAATGGAATACTGGAATACTGAAAATGCAATACTGTATATTTCTGAGAGGAAACATCAGCACCAACCATGAGTGTGTTCTGCCTGATCTTGAGTTCTTTGGTGCTCAACGGTCCCTCTGTGTTGAGAATCCCTGAGAGTGTATCGTTCTCCTTTCGTAGCCAGGCCTCAAACTCCCTCCTCCTGTCCTCATAGTCCCCTACACTCAGGGTTGCCCCAACACTTGCCTGAAGGACCCCAACAACAACATAATCAGCAACAACATCAACAACAACTTACTGTAGGTGATATTTCACAAAGAAGGATCAGTTAGCTAATTTTCTTAATGTTTCAGTTTATAACGGTAGTTGAATATGGGTTACAGAGTATTGAGAGACGAGTCAATTATAGTATGGCCATTTAAAGTTTATCTTCCTTTATGAACTAGAAAATGTGATTATTATGGTTGGAGTTAATAGAATCAGTGGAGAAGCCATACCGTGGTGTGGTGACATGAGCCCTGTAGCCCTCCAGAGGTTTTTCTAGCAGAGCCTTGCTGGGATGACAGAGTGTAACCCTCCATGACTGAATCTTCCATCCTGGTCTTGATAGGTGGGAAGGAGCCTCTGTGTCGCAGGTGTCCCCCTACACTGTGGTCTCTCATTTCACCTGTTCCCTCTTCGTAGTTGCCTCTGCTGCCGTGCCCTAGCCCTGAGCCTGACCCTAACCCAATGTCTACCTCCATGGCCAGGGGTTCAGCCATCCCTCTGGACCTCTGCTCGTCCACCCACTCCTCTGTCCGCCCGCTACTGCTAGACCCAGACACCCCCACCACACCACTACCCCTGGAGCCAGAACCACTAACCCTGGAGCCAGAGTCCCCCACTAAACCGTTAACCCTGGAGCCAGAGTCCCCCACTAACCCGCTAACCCTGGAGCCAGAACTGCTAACCCTGGAGCCAGAGTCCCCCACTAAATCGTTAACCCTGGAGCCAGAGTCCCCCACTAACCCACTAATCCTGGAGCCAGAGTCCCCCACTAACCCACTAACCCTGGAGCCAGAACCGCTAACCCTGGAGCCAGAGTCTCCCACTAACCCGCTACTCCTGGACCCAGAGCCCCCCACCACCACCCCTCCTCCTCCACCCTGGGTGCTTCTGCCTCCTGTGTGGCCTGATGTCATCCCTGTTGTTCCCGCTCTGGTCTCCTCCTCTCCTCCCTGACCGTACCCCCCTCTCCAAACGATGGAGTCCACCTCCTCTACACCCAGGCTGTGCTCACCGCCACCCCTCTCCTTCTCCCTTTCCCTTTCCCTGTCCCTGCTTCCACTCACATTGTCCTGTGCTCGTCTCTGACTGCCCCCCAAGGTTAACGTCATAGGACTCAGTTGTTGACCAAGAGTCTGTCGATCACTGCCCTGTCTCTCCCCATGTTCAGAGAGATCCATATCCTCCACACTGCCCTCAAACCCTCCCTCGACCCAAATACCCTCTTCTGCTCCACAACTCTCCCCTCCTTCCCCTTGCTCCACCCTTCCTCCTGACCCTGTTCTTCCCCCTCTCACAGCCCCCACCCCAGAGCTCTGAGAGAGCCAGACCCCATGGCCCTCTCCTGGGGATCCCTCTGGAGCACCCTCCCTACTGCTGCTGGAGCCTCTACCCTTGATCATGTCTCCTCCCTCCCCAGGAAGAAGCTCCCTGGCTGGGCCTGGCCTCTCCCCAGCCTGGCTTCTCACCATCTCCCTCTGGGTGTCTGAGTCAGGGTCCTCAGAGCTGTGCCCATTCAGCAGCCTGGGAACGGAACAACAGACAGTAAGTACTGAAGGCATCTCTTAGGATTTTGTAATTGGCCGCATGAAATACTTTTCACCCAGATGCAGGGACAGCATAAGTCATATAATTACTTCTGTGTAGAAGGTTTTGGAGATAAATGTGCACAAGCCATAAGAGGTTGTCGAGGACCTCAACTGAAATCCACTAAACTACAGATGAAGTAGTAGTAGTAGTAGTAGTAGTAGTAGTAGTAGTAGTAGTAGTGGTACTAGATTACTTCTCCCATAGAGACCCTATCATTCACTAGAGTGGCAGATGTCATAGACCTACATAGCTCTAGAATGTGATAATGTCAGCCATCTTGGTCAGGAATAAGTAACCCTTCTAGTGTTCTGTATCTAATTCTATGAGTTTTGCCTCCAGCCCACTGTAGTGTAGTGTACCTGAAGAGGTTGAGGCTGAGGTCATGGAGGGCCATCCAGGACTCCCTAAGGTGCTTCATGTCCCTGAGGATGTGCACCCGGCCCTCTTCAGAGGTCCTCTCCAGCACCCCCTGGCCCTGCACCTCTGTCTGGTGCAGCTGCAGCTCCTTCTCTGGGAACTCACCTAGTGCCCTCTACAGGGCCAGACGACGATTAACACAGGACAGGACGGGACTTAGACTGTGGCCACACAGAGACGTACAGTACCAGTCAAAAGTTTGGACACACCTACTCATTCAAGGATTTTTCTTTATTTGTACTATTTTCTACATTCTAGAATAATAGTGAATATATCAAAACTATGAAATAACACGTGGAATCATGGAGTAACCAAAAAAAGTGATAAACAAATCCAAATATATTTTATATTTGAGATTCTTCAAATAGCCACCCTTTGCCTTTATGACAGCTTTGCATACTCTTAGCATTCTCTCAACTAGCTTCACCTGGAATGTTTTTCCAACAGTCTTGAAGGAGTTCCCACATATGCTGAGCACTTGTTGGCTGCTTTTCCTTCACACTGCCGTCCGACTCATCCCAAACCATCTCAATTGGGTTGAGGTCAGGGGATTGTGGAGGCCAGGTCATCTGATGCAGCACTCCATCACTCTCCTTCTTGGTTAAATAGCCCTTACACAGCCTGGAGGTGTGTTGGGTCATTGTCCTGTTGAAAAACAAATGATAGTCGCACTAAGCCCAAACCAGATGGGATGGCGTATCGCTGTAGAATGCTGTGGTAGCCATTCTGGTTAAGTGTCACAGTGTCACCAGCAAAGCACCCCCACACCATAACACCTCCTCCTCCATGCTTTACGGTGGTAAATACACATGCGGAGATCATCCGTTCACCCACACCGCGTCTCACAAACAAAAAATCTCCAATTTGGACTCCAGACCAAAGGACAAATTTCCACCAGTCTAATGTCGATTGCTCGTGTTTCTTGGCCCAAGCAGGTCTCTTCTTCTTATTGGTGTCCTTTAGTAGAGGTTTCTTTGCAGCAATTAGACAATGAAGGCCTGATTCACACAGTCCCCTCTGAACAGTTGATGTTGAGATGTGTCTGTTACTTGAACTATGTAAAGCATTTATTTGGGCTGCAATTTCTGAGGCTGGTAACTCTAATGAACCTATCCTCTACAGCAGAGGTAACACTGGGTCTTACATTCCTGTGGCGGTCCTCATGAGAGCCAGTTTCATCATAGCGCTTGATGGTTTTTGCGACTGCACTTGAAGAAACTGAAATGTTCCGTATTGACTGACCTTCATGTCTAAAAGTAATGATGGACTGTCATTTCTCTTCGCTTATTTGAGCTGTTCTTGCCATAATATGGACTTGGTATTTTACCAAATATGGCTATCTTCTGTATACCCCCCCTACCTTGTCACAACACAACTGATTGGCTCAAAAGCATTAAGAAGGAAAGAAATTCCACAAATTAACTTTTAACAAGGCACACCTGTTAATTGAAATGCATTCCAGGTGACTACCTCATGAAGCTGGTTGAGAGAATGCCAAGAGTGTGCAAAGCTGTCATCAAGGCAAAGGGTGGCTATTTGAAGAATCTAAAATACAAAATATATTTTGATTTTCTTAACACTTTTTTGGTTAATACATGATTCCATGTGTTATTTCATAGTTTTGATGTCTTCACTAGTATTCTACAATGTAAAAAATAGTAAAAATAAAGAAAAACCCTTGAATGAGTAGCACTGTTCAAATGTTTTAACTTTTGATGATGTCATCGGGTATAACTTTTTTTACTTGATATATTTTTCTACAAAACATAATAATGTCGTTTTCACATATGTTGACATTGGTATTGTGCGGGAGATACTGAAAATGAGGTTGAAAAGGGGTGGAGTTGCCTTTTAAGATAACAGACCAGTACCTCAGTCTTGTGCTGTCTGTTGTGCCATCAACATACTATCCTAGACATAACATACTATAAGATACCATAACTTACTATACCAGTACATTACAGATACATGTAGAAAGTCAGTACCTCAGCCTCGTGCTGTCTGTTGTCCACGCTCCACTTCCCAGCAGAACTGCGGTAGGACTCCAGCTTCTGCCTCATAATCATCAGCCACTTCTCCACGTTCAGCAGGCTCTCGAGGAAACTCTCGTGCTCCCCGGTGCATTCCTCACTCTCCTTCACCTTCACCTGACACAGAGAGAGACACATCCAAACATGAATGCACAAATACAGTACATATGTGCCTGATTAACACTATAGTGCCAACCCTAACCATACTATGTTGGCTGGGATATTTTCTTTTCACATTGTCCTTTCTAGCACGGTTCCAGAAACTATGATGACGCGCAACCCGGAAAGCCCAGTACAGCTCAGCTTGGCTCAGTAGTGTGAAAAGGTTCAATGTTACCCTTTTTCAGAACCTGTGAGGAAAGCATGGAGTTGCCGTCTCTCTCAGATCCAGTCTTACCCTGATGGCCTTGTAAAGGATCCTCCAGTCCCCGTACAGCCTCTCAAACTGGGTCCTGTTAGCGGAGCTAGATGACACCAGAGTCTCCAGAGCTGTGATGTGGGCCTCACAGTCCTCCAAGTCCTTCTTGATCACCTGAGAGAGGACACAAGCAGTAGCGATTGAGAGACACAGGTATAGATTACCGTGAGCACAGAATTAAATAGAACACTAGAATGGACATTGGCAACATAAATAAATCGGCCATCTTGGTCAGGAAAACATTAATTCTAGAAACTTATCAAATGTGGTAATATATTGTATGAAACAATGAACTTGTGAATCATAGGATCTCCATGGCAGTGAGTGACCCACCCGTAGCTGGTCTGAATGGCTCTTCTTGGCCAGTATATCTGTCTGGAGGCTGTCTGCTGAGATCAGTCTGTCTCTCAGCAGGGTCAGCTTGTTCCTGATTGACTCGTAGGTGTCCCCAAAGTCCTTTGTCCTTGAGATCAAACCCTAAAGAAAGGACATATCAGAATTTAGGGGTTGCATCTCAAATGGCACCACATTCCCTAATAATGCACTACATTTGACCAGAGCCCTATGACACACACACACACACCTGCAGTCTTCCTTTCCTCTGCAGCAGCTGGCTGTGCAGTAACTCCCTGTTCCTCACGGTGGCATTGAGCTCGGTCATTAGACTCTCTGCTCTGTCTGAGCCGAACACTGAACCCAGCAGATCTCTCTTCAACTGCATCAGATGTAACCGGTCCTGCAGCTGCAGACTGTGCTTCAGCAACCTCTGTAGAGGAGGGGAGAGGGGGGGGGGGGGGGGGGGGGGGGGGGCAGAAAAGGAAAAACAGTGAGGGGAAATACAAAAATAAAATATAGGCAGGGGATAAAGCAAGAAAAGTGTAAGTGTGTAGATGGAAGAGAGTAAAAGAGGGTCAGGGGAGATTGATAGGGGGAAGGAGAGAAAAAAGGGGGTGATAAATAAGGATTTAAATAGGGATTTAAATAGGGATTTAAAGAGGGATTTTAATAACGATTTAAAAAAGGATTTAAAGAGGAATTTAAAGAGGGATTTAAATAATTATTTAAAGAATGTTTTAAATAATGATTTAAATAGGAATTTAAAGAGGGATTTAAATAACGATTTAAAGAGGGATTTAAAGAATGATGATTTAAAGAGGGATTTAAAGAGGGATTTAAAGAGGGAACACACCACAGATGAAAGGTATGTGTAGTAGAAATATGTGCCTCTAGTAGATAGATTACACATTCCTCTGTGTCAAAGTATAGCAAGCATGATCCTCAGATCTTCTTTTTCACAGATCAGGGATTGATTGAGCTCCCTGGCCTGTGCTGTCATTACTCCCATGTCTGGAGGGGAGTTTATATAGGGAGGAAGTCATTTTCTTCTGTCCACAGTGGAGGAGAGATTCCATTTTCTGATAGAGAAGGCTAGAATGCATCCCAAACGGCACCCTCGTCAAAAATAGTGCACCAAATAGAGAATATGGTGCCATTTGGGACGCATTCTAAGCCAATCTATGTCCAGTTCCAGTACTGTATGTAGGGCTGATTAGATTTCCCTAGCAGGCCTAATTAAGGTACCATGAATAATGTAGATTAGTGGGTAAGAGCGTTGTAAGAGCGGCAGGTAGCTTAGTGGGTAAGAGCGTTGTGCCAGTAACTGAAAGTTCGCTGGTTCTAATCCCCGAGCCGACTACGTGAAAAATCTGTCGATGTGCCCTTAAGCAAGGCACTTAACCCTAATTGCTCGTGTAAGTCGCTCTGGATAAGAGCGTCTGCTAAATAACTAAAATGTAAAAGTGTAGATCATCTGCTTTTCTCTTTTCGTTATTAAAGAGGAGGTCTCCAGGCCTTAAGGGCCACAGTTACTACTAAGTTTGGATTTTCAGACATTAAGGTTCCCCCTTATGAACACAATCCTGGTTTAGCTGTTTGATTGATAGGAGTGACTCTTACTGTATTAAATGGTTTAGCTGTTTGATTGATGGGAGTGACGCTTACTGTATTAAATGGTTTAGAGGTTTGTCTACGTCCCTTCTAAAGATGGAATCCGCATTAGGGGAAACAGCGCCACTCTCCGCCCCAGCACCTCTGTTGTTTTTGTTTTGTGAACTAAATGAAGGTGAGGTGCGTCGAGCAGTGTGTAAAAAAATTATTGCAGTACATATTCTACTGTTCTATCGTGCATGCAATGATGTCTGAGGGGAAAAAAACTGTGTTCGTTTTTTGCAATAACTTCTTTGTTGTTGTAATATCTCAAACGGACGAGGCATTTTCACCATTAAGGATTCCATTTTTAAGCACACGATCAAAACACATTTAATAGTTTATTAAATCAGTAGCAGTCTGCAGTGCAGTGCGGTGTTCCTACCTCGATGTTCTGCACCAGCATGGCGATGTGTGAGAACTCAGACACTTCAGCAGAGGACTCCAACACTTGAGAGACCAGCTGGCTCCACTGAGAGAATCCATGCAGAGGGTCCTGCAGCACTTGTCTCAGCCCCAACTCTGACTCCACACACAGCTTCATAGCACGACACTTCACACTGCACGGGGACAAAGCAAATGAGTTTACGACAGGTTAGATATGGTGCTTTTCATGCAAAGACCAAGTTTACTGTAGAGATTTTTTAAGATAGTGTGAAAGACAATATTTACACTGGGTCAGAGGAAAATTTCAGCTTGTACATTGCCTTTTTTTTTTTACTGAATGTTTTAACTTTACATGAATTAAAGGCATATGGACTAGGGTTGGGTGGTATCCAGATTTTCATACCTTCATACTGTTCCTGTATCATACCGGGGTATACGGTATTACCTGCAGTGCACACAAGGGGCACTATTTCTTAAAATAAAAACAATGATATATACATACTATTTTGTTTTTACACAGATCTTGATACAGGAGGGGGTTGATTTTCTCTGCTGTAACCAAGAAGCTTGATCTTGCAAGCTAGCCACTTAGCTACTAGCAAGTTAGCAAAACAGATTCATAGCTGGAGCCCTGAGCTGGAGATAATTATGTAATATGTGGCAAATAAATTAACTGAGCATTAGGGTATTAGAGTGTGCAAATCTGTCATCAAGGCAAAGGGTGGCTATTTGAAGAATCTCAAATATAACATCTATTTAGATATGTTAAACACTTTTTTTTGTTACTACATTATTCAATTTGTGTTATTTCATAGTTTTGCTGTCTTCACTATTATTCTACAATGTAGAAAATAGTAAAAATAAAGAAAAACCCTTGAATGAGTAGGTGTTCTAAAACTTTTGACCGGTAGTGTATATAGTTAAAATTGGCGTGTATTAGAGCCGTGGGGGAGGAAATCGAAACACTCTGGACACCGTTGGGAGAGGCGTCGGAATAATAACTATTGAAATGGCGACCGGTGGCCCCGATTCTCCCTGTAAAGGGGGACTAGAGGAAGAAACGTTTAATAAAGCCATAGAGGCGCTGAAAGAGGCGCACGAGCATTCTACCAATTTGGCTCGAATGTGGGAAGAATTGAGCAAACTGGATAAAATTGGTCAGCATTTCCCTGCTGATGGAAAATTCCAATCTAATAAAGAATTCAGAGATGCAATTGTGAACTTGGCACAATGACATAAAATAATAAACAAAAGCTCAATACACCAGCGTTTTGATGTCAGCGTTCTATCAAAAAAGAAAAACCGATAAAACCAAAATTAGTAGATGTACTCAGCTGCAAAAAGACTGGGTACGTGAGTACATTGATAGAATGTGTACGTCTGCTTTGATGGCAGGTTTGAAACCTGTTATCCAAATGGCTATTGCAAGGGTAGTGGACCAACATTTTCATTGGGATGAAATAGAGCAGGAGGCTTTGAGAGTTGAATCTAATTGCGATCACTTCGCAGCCGTGCGTGTGGTTAATACAGCCACAATGAAAGTCACTAACAGTGGTGAAAGACAAAAGAAACAGAGAGGAAAGGGCAGTGAATTCGTCCCAAGGCGCAAAGCATTAGAGCCCTGTTTTAGGTGTGGTGCTGTTGGTCAATGGAAGAGTGAGTGTAGCGAGGCAAGGGAGCTCGAAATAGGGTAAATTTACAACAGGGAAAAGTATTACATTCAGCAGGGTAACAGGGGCAGAATCGAAAGCGATACGACTACTACCCATGTCTCTGATCATAGGACCAGTAACAATACCCGGATATTGTTACATGGCGAGGGGTGTGGAACCAATTTTGGGGTTGGAAGAATCTATGCGAAATGCAAGGGAAATGGATTCTAAAAAGGTTAAAATTACCAGGCCAAACACTCCTTGCAAGTTCAGAAAACCTTGGGTTTTTTTAATCATGTGAGACACTTTATTCTGTCTTTCACAGTGTAGGTTGGGAAAAGTATGTGAACCCCAATGCTAATGACTTCTCCTAAAGCAAATTGGAGTCAGGAGTCAGCTAACCTGGAGTCCAATCAATGAGATGAGATTGGAGATGTTGGTTAGAGCTGCCCTGCCCTATAAAAAACACTCACAAACGGATGGACAGAGACTGGCATGGAGACTAGCATCCCATTGGCATAGAACAGAATGGATGGACAGAGACTGGCATGGAGACTAGCATCCCATTGGCATAGAACAGAACGGATGGACGTTCTTGCCCCAATCTCATTCTCATCAACGGTGGTGTGAAATTATTAAACATGTATCGTCTCTCTTCCCTGTTCAAGTCAATATGTTTCCTAGGTGTTGTAGAACATGAGAGTGATCAGTTCCAGATGAGGTATTGTTGGAAATTGACTAATTGACTTGAGCATGTTTTAGTACGTTTATAACTATATAAGTGGACTAGCAGTAGTGACTAATGTGTTATGGGTTAGATGGAATGATTTATGTGCAAATGTATTTGTGGCCGGAGGCAAGGTACATATAAGGGGCCTGTGTTTGAGACAGAATGTTTGCATAAGGGTGTTAGTTGCAGATTCTAGCAGGACTGATATCAGTGTATTCTATGGAGTCCCAAAAACCAAGGCGTTAACGTCACAGGGAATTGGGAGAGCGGAATGGAATGTGACTGGGGCGGAGATCTGTGTGGCTCATAAATTAAGGAAGTGGGTAATAGAGTCTCTGAGGAACGATACCACTCCTCTATGTATAGTGATACAGGTAGGAGAGGGAGGACAGCTAACTGTGCACAATATAGAGACTACTATGACGTTAAATTGAACGTCACACCTACCCAGATCATGGTGAGAGCAGCAGAGATAGTGTTGTCATTTCAGACACCATTGTCAACTTTCAGTGAGGGGTTCGTCAAAGAAGGTACAACGCTTGAAAGAATAGCCACAGATCCCTGTATACAGGAGGCCACCTCACCGGAAGGGAGGTTTGCTGTAATAATAGCATCACATCTCCTGCAGGGTGTGATTAAGAAACATGTGACTCAGAGTTTGGAAACTCTTCCAACGGCACTAATGTCTCCCTCATTCCAAACCGCCAGCAGGAAAGTGTCAGAAGGTGGCTGCGTATCAACCGTTTGGACCCAAAGTTTACACTGTAACAAGGGTGTTTTACATTTACATTTTAGTCATTTAGCAGACGCTCTTATCCAGAGCGACTTACAGTTAAGTGAGTGCATACATTATTAATTTTTTTTCTTTCTCATACTGGCCCCCCGTGGGAATCAAACCCACAACCCTGCCGTTGCAAACGCCATGCTCTACCAACTGAGCTACATCCCTGCCGGCCATTCCCTCCCCTACCCTGGACGACGCTGGGCCAATTGTGCGCCGCCCCATGGGTCTCCCGGTCGCGGCCGGCTACGACAGAGCCTGGATTCGAACCAGGATCTCTAGTGGCACAGCTAGCACTGCGATGCAGTGCCTTAGACCACTGCGCCAATCGGGGTGGGGTGAACAGGTCATGGCTCGGGTGGTTGATGTCCTTCATGATCTTTTTGGCCTTCCTGTGACATCGGGTGCTGTAGGTATCCTGGAGGGCAGGCAGTGTGCCCCCGGTGATACGTTGGGCAGACCGCACCACCCTCTGGGGAGCCCTGCAATTGCGGGCGGTGCAGTTGCCATACCAGGTGGTGATACAGCCTGACAGGATGCTCTCAATTGTGCATCTGTAAAAGTTTGAGGTAGGGAGTATCTGAAAGGTTCAGTCCTAGATCTATCAGTGAACCACAAAGGCAATAGAAGATCAGGAGCAGGAGACAGAGTCAATGCAATAGCTATTCTTATGGCAGTCACTGTAGGGACAGTAACAGAAGGAGCAGTAGTAGTGGTGAAGCATACTTTAGTAACAGCATGGAACTGGACTACTGCGCAAATGAGGGGTATTTTGAAGTATGCTTCATGGGCAGTGTTAGTGGTAGCAGGGGTTACCTTGGTAGCATTGCAGAGATATCACCTTCTGAGGGCATTGATGTTGAAACGTATATACAGTGCTGATTTAGGATGAGGTAAAGTTGATTAAGGTCACTGCACATGTATATACAGTGAGGGAAAAAAGTATTTGATCCCCTGCTGATATGGTACGTTTGCCCACTGACAAAGAAATGATCAGTCTATAATTTTAATGGTAGGTTTATTTGAACAGTGAGAGACAGAATAACAACAAAAAAATCCAGAAAAACGCATGTCAAAAATGTTATAAATGTATTTGCATTTTAATGAGGGAAATAAGTATTTGACCCCTCTGCAAAACATGACTTAGTACTTGGTGGCAAAACCCTTGTTGGCAATCACAGAGGTCAGACGTTTCTTGTAGTTGGCCACCAGGTTTGCACACATCTCAGGAGGGATTTTGTCCCACTCCTCTTTGCAGATCTTCTCCAAGTCATTAAGGTTTCGAGGCTGACAGTTGGCAACTCAAACCTTCAGCTCCCTCCACAGATTTTCTATGGGATTAAGGTCTGGAGACTGGCTAGGCTACTCCAGGACCTTAATGTGCTTCTTCTTGAGCCACTCCTTTGTTGCCTTGGCCGTGTATTTTGGATCATTGTCATGCTGGAATACCCATCCACGACCCATTTTCAATGCACTGGCTGAGGGAAGGAGGTTCTCACCCAAGATTTGACGGTTCATGGCCCCGTCCATCGTCCCTTTGATACGGCGAAGTTGTCCTGTCCCCTTGCCAGAAAAACACCCCCAAAGCATAATGTTTCCACCTCCATGTTTGACGGTGGGGATGGTGTTCTTGGGGTCATAGGCAGCATTCCTCCTCCTCCAAACACGGTGAGTTGAGTTGATGCCAAAGAGCTCGATTTTGGTCTCATCTGACCACAACACTTTCACCCAGTTCTCCTCTGAATCATTCAGATGTTCATTGGCAAACTTCAGACGGGCCTGTTAATGTGCTTTCTTGAGCAGGGGGACCTTGTGGGTGCTGCAGGATTTCAGTCCTTCACGGCATAGTGTGTTACCAATTGTTTTCTTGGTGACTATGGTCCCAGCTGCCTAAAAGATCATTGGCAAGATCCTCCCGTGTAGTTCTGGGCTGATTCCTCACCGTTCTCATGATCATTGCAACTCCACGAGGTGAGACCTTGCATGGAGCCCCAGGCCGAGGGAGATTGACAGGTCTTTTGTGTTTCTTCCATTTGCGAAAAATCGCACCAACTGTTGTCACCTTCTCACCAAGCTGCTTGGCGATGGTCTTGTAGCCCATTCCAGCCTTGTGTAGGTCTACAATCTTGTCCCTGACATCCTTGGAGAGCTCTTTGGTCTTGGCCAAGGTGGAGAGTTTGGAATCTGATTGATTGATTGTTCTGTGGACAGGTGTCTTTTATACAGGTAAAAAACTGAGATTAGGAGCACTCCCTTTAAGAGTGTGCTCCTAATCTCAGCTCGTTACCTGTATAAAAGACACCTGGGAGCCAAAAATCTTTCTGATTGAGAGAGGGTCAAATACTTATTTCCCTCATTGAAATGCAAATCAATTTATAACATTTTTGACATGCGTTTTTCTGGATTTTTTTGTTGTTATTCTGTCTCTCATTGTTCAAATAAACCTACCATTAAAATTATAGACTGATCATTTCTTTGTCAGTGGGCAAACCTACAAAATCAGCAGGGGATCAAATACTTTTTCCCCTCACTGTATCAGGTGGCCATGGAGGAAGGAGGAGATGGGGAGAGAAGTGAAAATTATATGGCGTTAAAACACTTTTTCTAACCTGTGGCTTAACGAGGGAGGAAGACAGTATTTTTTTAGGGCCTTCATTTTTGTGGAACCCAGCAGAAAAGTATCCCGAAGGCATAGGCAGGCGAAGAGAGAGTGGGAATCGTCATGTTATCAAACTTCGGTTTTTCTTTGCATATGTAATTATGCATAGTTTAACGCATCATTAATACTTATTATGTTTTGTGTTTCTTTTGCTTTTCAAGTCTTGTGCTATCACTCTCTCAGGAACCTGGAGGAGGAAATGGAGGAAGTCAAAAGTTCCAGCTGAAATGGAGGAAGTCAAAAGCTCCAGCTGAAATGGAGGAAGTCAAAAGCTCCAGCTGAAATGGAGGAAGTCAAAAGCTCCAGCTGAAATGGAGGAAGTCGAAAGCTCCAGCTGAAATGGAGGAAGTCAAAAGCTCCAGCTGAAATGGAGGAAGTCAAAAGCTCCAGTTGAAATGTCATTATCAGTTGTTCGACGAGAGATGGAAATAAGAGTGTGCATAGTATGATTATAGATCAGAGGCCATAAGTATCGGAGATGTAAATAGACAAATCAACTGTGAATGTTAATCATGTTTTATTTTTTGTTCATGTTTTATTTTTTGTTCATTTATAAGTAATTTCAAAGTTTATGTGATGTTGAACAGTATGGAATTACTATTGAAAAAGTAGGGACTGTTGGGTTGTAGTTTGAAATACTTTGCTACACCAGAAGTTAATGGTTAAATGTATGAGGAATGTATACGGTGGGGTCAATGGAGGTTGGATAAGAAGTATGGGTCTGTAAAGTCACTAAGTAAGGGAAAAGGAAATCACTTGGTTGCGGTCACTGATAAGGTTGGATAGCTGTGGATTAATGAGGAATGTGGGCCGAGATCAGGTCAAGTTAGATGAAGGGAGAAGGAACAGTTTTATTACACACATCACTTAAGTTCCTGCCTAGCAACAGATAGGTATTGGCTGTCTAGATGTGCAAGGAGTTGACTCCGCCCAGTAGAGGGTATAAATATATGTACTCGTGTAAACATGTCTTTGTCTTATGCAGCTGTTTGACCCAGTAGGTGAATAAACTTGGTCTGAGCTTTGACTAGTTGTCCGTTAGTTTTTTACTCTGTTTATTTAGAACCTAACAACAGTATACCGCCCAATCCTAATACATACTAGGTTATGTCCTTTATCAGACCATGCCTGTCTACAGAGGTGTTAGGATTCCTAACTGTCACATGAGTTACGACAAGTTAGAAAAGGCATGGAACCTTATATCCTATGGAAGAAAAAGCACATCAATAGGCCTATATAGACAGTTGGCTTATGCAAAATCTGCTGAACCATCCCTCTGAAGGTGAATCTCAATAGTCTGAAAACGCATCTTCCTCTCCTTGTCCCTTCTCCTTCACTGAATAGTAATCACTGAACAAGAGAGATTGAGCGCAAATATGGCAGATGCCACCTCTCTAACATTCAATAATATTAAGTATCTTAGAGTATGGATAATGATGCATTCTGAGTTCACTACTTTTTACCAAGTACTGAGAACATGTTGGCTTACTATTTAAAAACAAGATGGAGAACAAGCTATAGGATGACTAGCGCTAGCTAATGCTACCTAGCAAAAAATATGCATTTATTTTTACAAATCGATACTTGGAATCAAAGTATCGATTTTTTCCCCCATTACTAGTCAAAAGTAGTGCGCTAAATAGGGAATAGGGTTCCATTTGGGACACATACTCCATGTCAACTCACCTCTGCTGTTCCTTCACCACAGCCAGGACGTCGTCAGAGAGATGCCGGGAATCTTGGGAAAAGCGGAAGAGTTCTTTAAGCTGGGCCTTGAGGTGCTCCACCTGGGATTCCTCTGCCAACAAAGTATTCCGGACGTTCTGAGTGGGGGAATACCAACAGGGAGAAATAAGGAAAAGTAAAAAAATACATTAAAAAACACATCACAGTGCATATGACCCTTTGAGCCCTGGCCAAAAGTAGTTCATTATAAAGAAAATAGGGATCCATTTGGGACGTATCCAGAGACAAGCCTAGACCACCTGGCAGCTCATTTTCTACACCCAAACAATCACACACCATCATTAACAAACAAATTGGCATAAACACCAACTTGAATATGATTTGTATTTTTTTTATTTTTTTTAAAGTGAGTGCACATTAAATCAACGTTTTAGTAAAAGTGCCGGTTTTAGCCAGCCGGCTAATTTTCAACCGCAGTCCCTGTGAAGGTTATTAACAACTATTACAATTTTACATTTGATATTTTTGTCATTTAGCAGATGCTCTTATCCAGAGCGACTTACAGTTAGTGAGTGCATACATGTTTTTTGTGTGTTTTTTTTTCATATTGGCCCCCTGTAGGAAACGAACCCACAACCCTGGCGTTGCAAGCGCCATGCTCTACCAACTGAGCTACATGGGGCCCAATATCTACAATAACAATAAAGACAAACAATGAGCAGTGAGCACCTGCAGAGCAACATAGGACAAGCAACACGTAGCATGCCGACAGACAGAGCAACATAGGACTAGCAACACATAGCTCGCAGACAGAGAAACACAGGACTAGCAACACGTAGCACGCAGACAGAGAAACATAGGACTAGCAACACGTAGCACGCAGACAGAGAAACATAGGACAAGCAACACGTAGCACGCACACAGAAACAGAGGACAAGCAACACATAGCACGCAGACAGAGAAACACAGGACTAGCAACACGTAGCACGCAGACAGAGAAACATAGGACTAGCAACACGTAGCACGCAGACAGAGCAACATAGGACTAGCAACACGTAGCACGCAGACAGAGCAACATAGGACTAGCAACACGTAGCACGCAGACAGAGCAACATAGGACTAGCAACACGTAGCACGCAGACAGAGCAACATAGGACTAGCAACACGTAGCACGCAGACAGAGAAATAGCAACAAAACAAAATACATAAAAGCAACAAAGTGTTTACACACCTCACAAGCTACAGACAACAGATAACATGGAAAGCAGAAATACACAGCTAGGGATTATGTTCACAACTCTGATTGGCCTTTAGCCATGTCTTTATGTTTTTTGTGAAGGTGCGATATGTGGTGCAGTTGTGTGTGTCTGATGGCAGTGTGTTCCAGAAATGGGAAGCTCTCACAGAGAAAGCAGATTGCCAAAAGGTGCTTTTCCTTAAGGGAACTATACAGTCACCTCTCATGTCAGACCTTGTGGATCTGCTGCCATGGGTTTGGGTTTTGTCCGTTTGACAAAAGTACTAAGTGGAGGGGGAGCCAGGCCATTTAGGATCTTGAATACAAGACATGCGTCGGTGTATAGCACAAGATTTTCCCAACTCAGGAGTTCATGCTTTCTGAGGATGTAACAGTGGTGATGGCTATTGGGCGTTCTATCAAGCACTTTGAGAGCCTGTTTGTAGACAGACTGAATGGGTTTTAATGTTGTACAGCAAGCTTGGGCCCAACTAGTCAAGCAGTATGTTAAGTGGGGGAGTATCATAGCATTGAAGTACAGTTTTGCTACCTCTGTAGTCAAACAATTTCGTATGAATTGGAAATTAGCTAGGTTGAATTTGGTTATTTTAGTTACCTTTTTCACCTGCTTTTTAAAAGAGTGGTTGGAATCAAGTATGATGCCAAGGTACTTAAAAAGGGATACCACCTAGAGCTTCTCCCCTGACACAGACATCTGGCTCAGTAGCATCATTTGCCCTCTTTGTGAACAACATGCAGACAGTTTTTTTCACATTGAGATGCAAACATTTGTAACATGGACTGTTACAGTAGTGAGTTATTGTGCAGCTTGTTGTTTGCTCTTTGCATGCACATATATCACTGTATCATCTGCATACATTTGAACTTCAGACCCAGTACAGACAGAAGGCAGATCATTAATGTACAGGCTGAACAGGATTGTTCAGCCTGTACATTGACCCCTGGGGCACGCCCACTTAATTTCCTCCTTTGCCAGAATTAACCAATTACAGCCTCGGAGGCCTCTTGGTGCCTGCTGCTTTCATTCTACTGAGGTGAATTGTCAAGAATGCTTTTGTTTGTTGAGGATTAAATGAGTGCTTGCCTCATCTGCCAGCTTTGGTTTCTCAGCCTGATCTAAATAGTCTAAAGTGTCTTCCTAGCGTCGCTTCCTAGCCTCGCTTCCTAGCCGCCATCTTCATTAATCTGAACAGACGCAGGTGGACGTTTATTGTCATGAGTCGTGTGTTGGAGGCAGAACTGAGCAATTTCCCCTTAGATAGGCCAGCTGCAAAGTAAAAATGGTCTAGATTGTAAAAAATTCATGAAAACTAAAATGTGCTTTTTGGTCTTAATTTAAGGTTAGGGTTAGGCTTTAGGGTTAGCAGTGTGTTTAAGGTTAGGTTTAAAATCTGATTTCATGACTTTGTGGCTCTGCCAGCTAGTGACCACTCCGCAGAGCTGCCTCCATAACAAGATTCATGATGAAAAACGGTAACCTGCTGAACAGACAGGACAGGTGAAAGCAATGTACTGAAAGCCTATGGAGGCATTTCATCTGTCCCATTTATTCACATCAGTGAGGATGAAGTACAATAGATAAGAAAAGGAAGCCACATTAGACTATTAATACACATCCATAGACTGTGGGAACCTGCCCTACCACACCTGCACGTTTTGACTGTGAGGTTACAATACCAGCCCACAATCATTATCTTCTCTCTCATCTGCACCACACTTCTCCCAGGCGTTCAGCCAGAGGGCCATTCCTGCCAGGCAATAGTTAGAGCAACCACCCATGCAGTGTCAGACCCTTGTTGTAGCTAGTAACTAAAGATGTAAACCATAGGGTTGAGGAGTGAAAGTGACATAGAGAACTGTCAGAGAGAGAGAGGATATAGGAAGAGAGAGAGAGAGGATATAGGAATAGAGAGAGAGAGAGACACCAAACCCACTGTGTATTTCCTCCACTGCCCAACCATCTGTTCCTCGGTCCTGTCTCCCTCCCTGGCTGTCTCCAGGTCTCTGGTCCTGTCTCCCTCCCTGGCTGTCTCCAGGTCTCTGGTCCTGTCTCCATCCCTGGCTGTCTCCAGGTCTCTGGTCAGTCTGTGGAGCAGGGCCCGGAGCTGCACGATGTCCTCCCCCAGGCGCTGGCAGCGGCTCTGGTACTGGCTCTGAGAGTCCATGCTGCTCTTCAGGCCCTCTCCGGCCTCACACAGGCTCTGTCTCAGCCTCTGCCAGTCCAGACGCAACTCCTCTGCTTCCTCCACCACCACCTCCGCTCCCCTGGGGGACGTGTTGGCCCGCACCGCCTCCGCCATTCCCTCGATGTGCTGCAGCGTCCTCTCCTCACTGGCCACGCTGTCATCCAGTGTCTGACAAAGGAGAGAGGGTTATCCTGATTACATTTACATTTTAGTCATTTAGCAGACGCTCTTATCCAGAGCGACTTACAGTTAGTGAGTGCATACATTATTATTTTTTATTTGTTTTCATACTGGCCCCCCGTGGGAATCGAACCCACAACCCTGGCGTTGCAAACGCCATGCTCTACCAACTGAGCTACATCCCTGATTCTCTACTCTTCTCCCAAAGGAGATTACAGGTTGTTCACAGCATGGTATGTGTCCCTCCCAGCAGAATCAAATCAAGTCAAATCAAACTTGATTTAAAATACATTTAAAATTGCAACACACTTCATAGTAAAACAATGAAATGATGGAGATAAAAAAAAAAAACTGAAGGCAATAAAAGCTATGAATAAAAGAACAGTGATGTGACCAGAGTGAACTCTCACCTGTCCCTCCCAGAAGTCATGTGACTAGGGTGTACTTCTCTCACCTTTAGGGCTCGGAGTTTGTTCTCAGCTGTGTCCTCAGTCTCAGTGAGGGTGTTGAGCTCCTTAGTCTTGGACACCAGCCAGGACTGGAACTTCAGCACGTCGCTCTGGTACATCTGGTGCTCTTCAGCCATCTTCTGCAGCACCGACAGCCTTTCCTGTTGATATAGCCATTGATTGTTGTTTTTCAAATCCCAGATTTCCCCCTATATTTTTTTTTTTTACCCCTTTTTCGTGGTATCCAATTGGTAGTTACAGTCTTGTCCCTTCGCTGCAACTCCCGTACGGACACGGGAGAGGCGAATGTCGAGAGCCGTGCGTCCTCCGAAACACAACCCAACCGAGCTGCACTGCTTCTTGACACAATGCCCGCTTCACCCAGAAGCCAGCCGCACCAATGTGTTGGAGGAAACACTGTACACCTGGCGACCGTATCAGCGTGCACTGCACCCAGCCCACCACAGGAGTCGCTAGTGCGTGATAGGACAAGAACATCCCTGCCGTCCAAACCCTCCCCGAACCTGGACGATTCTGGGCCAATTGTGCGCCGCCCAATGGGTCTCCCGGTTGCGGCCGGCTGTGAAAGAGCCTGGATCCGAACCAGGATCTCTAGTGGCACAGCTAGCACTGCAATGCAGTGCCTTAGACCACTGCGCCACTCGGGAGTCCCCAGATTGCCCCTTTAAAGCCAAGTAAATAATAAGAAAAAAAAACAGACGCCCTATGAACCACAGACAGGGCTATTAAAATGAAAGAAACTCATATAAATTTGGAGCAGATAAATGCAAATTGCTTTGAATAAAGAAACCTCATTGGTGTACTGGTGAATAATAGAATAGCATCTTATTCAGAATAGCATCTTATTCAGTTAGATTAGAACTAGCTGGTTCCAGCTTCGTTCAAACTGTAGAGGAAAAAAAATGTGCCCCTCTATTAAGCACCAACTTCCATATGAAAGAGAACATCAATCATTAAAATGACATTCCCCCTTGGAGCAAACACACGGCTCTGCCATGAGCTAAAGCATGTTCAAACGGGCCAGCAGCGCTGAAAGAGCCTTTGAAAAGAGAGAAAGATAGAGGAGAGGACTATTGTTGGGCTCTGTCCTGTCAGATGTTTCAAAGAGCTACATGAAACGCAAATAGAAACAGGAACGGCATTGTCTTGATTGTGTGACTACTACAGAAGAGAATAAAGGAACTATACAACAAAAGAAAGCTTAGCAAAAATGGAAGAGTATTTACCAACAACATTCAGAGAGACAGACTTAATTCTGAGAACGTAGAAGTTACTGTACTCTGCAGCTGTCTATCATGGTTTCAATCATTACATTATGTTTGCTATATAGCCTACACTGACAGTAATTGTGGTGTACACATTCTATACCATAGCTCTATACAGGAATGCTAGCCTGGGTTTTGTGCAGAGAAATCGAGGGGATAGCTGGAAAGATTTTGAACGAGAGTCATCAGAAAGCCTCCGTTGTACTGCACACAGACACACACACACACACACACCTCAGCCCTGTCCCGTATGCTGTTATAGGCCTGCTGGAGTTGCTCCTGTGCATTCTGGTCCACACTGGGGTCCTGGATGCGGTTGTGCAGCGCTGCAGCCTCGTCCACCAGCCTCTCCAGCAGCAGTGCCTGGCTCTGGACGTCACTCAGCAGGACACGCTGGTTGTCCACCTGGAACACACAGACACACACACACACACACACACACACACACACACACACAGAGACACACGTTAGATTACATTACATTAGGGTCGCTTTTGAATTACGGTGGCATTTGCGTCCCTTGCCTTTGCATCCCTGAAAAACACTTTAAAATGGCATACATGTTTTAGTTTATATTGAACTGTTTATCAATAATAAAACATAATGCAAGTCCTTTATACTGCAAAACCTTATGTTTATGCGTTATTTAAAGGGATTGGGGTAAGCACATTGGCTTGTCCCAGTAGTGATGTATAGAGTTGTAGTGACATGTTTTGGGGATTTAGAGACACACTACATGACCAAAAGTATGTAGACAGCTGCTCGTCAAATATCTAATTCCAAAATCATGGGCATTAATATGGAGTTGGTCCCCCCTTTGCAGCTACATAAGCCTCCACTCTTCTGGGAAGGCTTTCCACTAAATGTTGGAACATTGCTGCGGGGACTTGCTTCCATTCATCCACAAGAGCATTAGTGAGGTCGGGCACTGATGTTGGGCGATTAGGCCTGGCTCGCAGTTGGCGTACCAATTCATCCCAAAGGTGTTTATTGGGGTTGAGGTCAGGGCTCTGTGCAGGCCAGTCAAGTTTTCCACACAGATCTCCACAAACCATTTCTGTACGGACCTTGCTTTGTGCGCGGGGACATTGTGATGCTGAAACAGGAAAGGGCCTTCCCCAAACTGTTGCCACAAAGTTGGAAGCACAGAATCGTCTAGAATGTCATTGTATGCTGTAGCGTTAAGATTTCCCTTCACTGGAACTAAGGGGCCTAGCCCGGACAACTGAGCTCTTCAGTAAGGCCATTCTACTGCTAAGGTTTGTCTATGGAGATTGTATGGCTGTGTGATCGATTTTATACACCTGTCAGCAACGGGTGTGGCTGAAATAGCCGACTCCACTAATTTGAAGGGGAGTCCACATACTTTTGTATATATAGTGTATCTATTAATTTGAGTGCTAGAAAGTAAACAAAAGTATTTAATCTATTGTATAGATCAGGTATAGATCAATACAAACAAAGAAGGCTATTAAAATAACTTCTTTTCTTTTACTAGTATAACGTTTGTCCCTCAGTTTTATGTCATTGGTGTTATCACCTTGAAAATCACTCATTACAAAGATATACAAGGACCTTGATCATTCCCTCCAGTGGCAAACTGTTATCGGGGGAGGGGTCTATATTAAAGAAAATTATTTGCTAATCACACCCTTTTAGTATGTCCTAAATTTGAGGATTCCATTGATCATTTGGTGTGTCTAAATCCAAAGTGTCAGTTGGTGTTAGTCAATTTAAATGAAGGGAAATAACATTGTGAGCAAAATGATTTATCATATCACTTTAGTAAATTATTTTTAAAGAAATGATGACCTTAGATTTGAGCATTTCTTGCCTCCATTTCAGAAAATCCTCATTTACCAACAACAAAATATTTACTACTCTAACTGGTGGCACAATGTTATCTTAAATGATACAAATTATTTAAAAGAAATGTAGCTACCATATTAGTTCAGTTAGAATGAGAAGATGTACCCAAATACATTTAAATAAATACAAATGTAGAAAAATGAAGTTAATTCTTTCCAAAATGCCATGCCCAAATGCCACCGTAATTCAAGTACGACCCATTGGATACTTTCCACCTGGAACTTGGTGCATCAGCAAGCTAGCTCTTCTATAGGCAGCATTCATTGGTTCAATTGATGTGGCTAGGTGTGGCTAGGGTTTTCAACTACGAACTCAAAGATGGCTTCCTACAAGAAGTAGGAATTCAACAGTCTATGAACACAGTTCAGGCTAGGCTACTGAAACGGTACCAGTAGTATTACTTTATATTCAGTTTGTGTGTCCATTTAAAACCACACCCTATCCTCGTCACTCACGCTTTCACTCTTGAGTTTTACAGACCTTTCTTCCCCTGGCTAAACGTCACTATTGTTGACACCAAGCACAAGGTGTGTTTGCTCACCTGCCACAATTTCTCCTTCACACCCAGCTGCAGCTCAACCTCCGGCTCCAGACTGCGACGCACGTGGACCAGCCATATTTCAAACTCCTCATACGCCTTCAGGTACTCACTCCAGTGCAGCCACACCCACTCTATACGGCTGGGGAAAGAGGAGATGGAATGGTAGCTAACACTTTATAATCATGAACTATCATGAACAAGCATTTATAAATGATTTATAAACTATTTATATACTATTTTCAGTAAGTATTTCATTATGAAATATTTAAGCATTTATGAAGGCATATTCAAGACAAACAATAGACCTCAGAAAACTCTGATATGTGTAGCTATATGGCTTTAAAAAGAAAAACAAGACCTTCTGCTGTGACTTTGTAATTAACAAACTATTTGAAAAAATTGTATACTATTGGAAAAAATTGTGTTTGACCAGATACATTTACATTTACATTTTAGTCATTTAGCAGACGCTCTTATCCAGAGCGACTTACAGTTAATCTTTTACAGTAAACAAATTGACAATAAACTTTCAGCATGCTTATAGAGAAGGACATTCAACAAGCACAACACTTACACAAATGACTGATGATTGGCTGAGAAAAATCGATGATAAAAAGATTGTAGGGGCTGCTTTGTTAGACTTCAGTGCAGCTTTTGACATTATTGATCATAGTCTGCTGCTGGAAAAACATATGTGATATAGCTTTACTCCACCTGCTATATTGTGGATACAGAGTTACCTGTCTAACAGAACACAGAGGGTGTTCTTTAATGGAAGCCTCTCCAACATAATCCAGGTAGAATCAGGAATTCCCCAGGGCAGCTCTCTAGGCCCATTACTTTATTCAATCTTTACTAATGACATGCAACTGGCTTTGAGTAAAGCCAGAGTGTCTATGTATGCAGATGACTCAACACTATACATGTCAGCTACTACAGGGACTGAAATGACAGCAACACTTAACAAAGAGCTGCAGTTAGTTTTTAGAGTGGGTGGCAAGGAATAAGTTAGTCCTAAATATTTATAAAACTAAAAGCATTGTATTTGGGACAAATCATTCACTAAACCCTAAACCTCAACTAAATCTTGTAATAAATAATGTGGAAATTGAGCAAGTCGAGGTGACTAAACTGCTTGGAGTAACCCTGGATTTTAAACTGTCATGGCCATAACATATTGATACAAAAGTAGCTAAGATGGGGAGAAGTATGTCCATAATAAAGCGCTGCTCTACCTTCTTAACAGCACTATCAACAAGGTAGGTCCTACAGGCCCTAGTTTTGTCACAACTGGACTACTGTTCAGTCGTGTGGTCAGGTGCCACAAAAAATGACTTTTTGCAATTGCAATTGGCTCAGAACAGGGCAGCACGGCTGGCCCTTGGATGTACACAGAGAGCTAATATTAATAATATGCATGCGATTTCTCCTGGCTCAAAGTGGAGGAGAGATTGACTTCATCACTACTTGTGTTTATGAGAGGTGTTGACATGTTGGGTGCACCGAGCTGTCTGTTTGAGCTACTGGCGCACAGCTCGGTCACCCATGTATACCCCACAAGACATGCCACCAGAGGTCTCTTCACAGTCCCCAAGTCCAGAACAGACTATGGGAGGCGCACAGTACTACATAAAGCCATGACGACATGGAACTCTATTCCACATCAAGTAACTGATGCAAGTAGTAAAATTAGATTTTAAAAAACTGACTAAAAAAAACACCTTATGGAACAGCGGGGACTGTGAAGCAATACAAACATAGGCGCAGACACATGCATACACACACACGATAACATACACACTATACACACACGTACACATGGATTTTTGTACTGTACATATGTGGTAGTGGTGGAGTAGGGGCCTGAGGGCACACAGTGTGTTGTGAAATCTGTGAATGTATTGTAATGTTTTTAAAATGTATGAACTGCCTTAATTTTGCTGGACCCCAGGAAGAGTAGCTGCTGCCTTGGCAGCAGCTAATGGGGATCCATAATAAATACTAATACAAAAATAATAATAAATAAATTATATATATATATATATATATATATATATATATATATATATATATATATATATATATATATATATATATATATATATATATATATATATATATATATATATATATATATATATATAACGACTGGAAGGAATGTATTCACTCATACCTACATTATCCATGTGTTGGTAATATATCCTGTTGTTTACAGACAATAAAACAGACAACTCTCTCTCTGAAAGAGAGTGGAGGCTTAATACTAATGGCGTTTTTTTTAAAAGAAACATTATAGTAATTGACATGCCAATTTCAGCTCTCATAGAGGTCATGGGAGGTCATAGGGGTCGTGGAGGGGTCATGGAGGAGTCAGGAGCTAGCCTACCTGTGGCAGTGGATGATGAAAGTGCAGGTTTCCTCCCATAATGCTTTGAGGTCTTTGAGTCTGGCGTGGGTGATGTTCCTGGCCTCCTGGTCTCCGTTCTGCAGTAAGACCTCTGCGGCCACAAGCATTTTGTCCATCTTCACACGACCCTCGTGCTCCGACTGGTGGATTTTCTGACCACCAATAACACACAGGAGAGGCTTGATGAGATCATGAATTTTGGGCTGACAGATAATAATGTGATCAAGCATACAGAAGCTTCCCTCGAGGGAAACGAACCTGAGAGAATGGTGGAAGCAACTGAACAAAAAAGGAAAGTTGGAATTGGATTAATGTAGAGGCTGGCTCTGGTTTCACATACCAGGGTTCTACTGTATTACAGGGGTTAAAGGTGAGAGGTCGGTTGAGGACTGCCATAACCACAACCATACTGGAAAGGACAATGTGAAAAGATGTATCCGAGCCTGCACACTATGGTTCAGGCTGGCTCAATGGTGTGAAACAGGTCTTTGACCCTAAGTCAGTGGTTAGGATTGGGTCTCACTCTGTCTCTCTGAGCCTGTGTCAGTAGTAGTTAGTGTCTGTAGTAGTTAGTGTCGGCAGTAGTTAGTAGTGTCAGTAGTTAGTAGTGTCAGTAGTTAGTTAGGGTTGAATCTCACCTCTGTCTCTCTGAGTCTGGCCTCCAGGGCGGCCCGGGGGCCCTGGGTGTTGTCGTTGACCCGGAGCCTCTCCTGGACGGCCTGCATCCAGGACAGAGCTGCCTCCAGTCTCTCCATAAACAGGATCTCCTGCTGCTCCTGATGGGTCATCTGGACACACCAGCCTGTGGAGAAGACGAGAGATACATTTAAAAACAGGCAATCTGGGATTCGAAAAACAACAACAGCCACCCCACCACTTGTTTTGGTAAACAGCTGCAGGAATGTAACCACTCAAATTCTGCCTCTGGTGGAGCACAGATAGGACAGGTATTTAAGGAAGTGTGTGTGTGCAGAGTCCATTAGTAAATAGAAAGCTTTTGTCAGGAGATCGACTGGAGACAGACTACCACCAACAACACAGAAGTATAGAAGTGATACTGCTGCATGTTGTTTTTCCACTTGTGTTGCAACCAACTCACTCACAGCTGTAAATTCTGGATGTAGATACTTGAGTAAAACTACACAACAACACTCGGTCTAGGCCTACTTCTTGACTCCCCGGTATCTTCAGAGCAATAGTTTACTAGGGAGGATATCTCACACAGCCTACATATCACAACTCGTCTGATCAAAGAAGACACCACAAAATAAATCCTTGAATGGGTGTAATCAACATACTTCAGTCAATGCTAAACTGTTGAATCCGGCTATGAAGTATGAAGAAAGAAAAACTCACTAAATGTAAGTCGCTCTGGATAAGAGCGTCTGCTAAATGACTAAAATGAAGGAATGAGGGTGGTGCGTTAAAGCATACCTATGATCAATTAGCATACTAGTGGAGTGTGAACTTAACATCTACCTACCCCACCCAACAATGAAGTTGTAGTGTAATGAGGTGTTATCACTGTATTTGACATGATGGTTTGGCACAATGTCTCGCTGTATGTAGACCTTATGTCTGTGTGATTCAAAAAGACAGTACTTTCAATGTTTATACTACTCTCCCAAGGGTAGAATATAATAGAATAGAATGCATTGTAGGCCTAGTCATAAAAATAAAATGTTAGGAAGGAAAGAAAGAAAGAAGGGCGGTTTGAAGGGCTCCGCAGGGAAGACAAAAAAATAGGCCAGAATGAGCAATTTTCCTGAGTGACTCATTTTGCCCCACCACAAAACTCCCCATAATATGCCCCAAGTAAGTCCTTCTGTGTACAGGAAATATTTTAATATGCTCTATGAATGCAGAATAACATGAACAAAAACATACAATAGTAATTGATGCGATATTTTAATGGATGAACTAAACTTACCGACGTTTCAAAGCCAATAATAATCAAGTCTAATAGACAAACTTAAAAGTGTATTTTGAGAGTTTACAAGTAGGCTACGCCCCTCTCCTCCTCGCGCCATCTACTGTTTGACAGCTCGCGCTTCGTAAACGTAAATAAACTCGCGACACGATTGATACATTTCACACACACTTCATAACCGCTACATTGTATCGATCTCAGACGGCGTTATAAGTATGTGTTGACTGAGACGATCTGCATTCGAAGTCCAAATAACTTTTATGGAAATAGTAGCATAACGACTGAAACATAAATCTATTTCGGACATTCGTAAACCTTTATAGCTATAACCCAAAGAGGTTTCAAATGTAAACGTTTGATATTGGGATATAACCTACCCTCTGTAGACATAATATTGTTAGGCCTACTGTTGTCGGACAACGTGATATTGTAACGATGGAGTCCATAACTTTGTTATGCTCTTTTCTGTACAAATATCCGTAACACAAACTGCCCTATCGATAACCGAAATAATAGTCTATATGAAATGAAGAACCGACTTACCGATACCTGTGCATCTGGTGAAAGTAGCAACTAGAGTGCCTGAACACAAATGAGCTGATATGTCCTGTAAACTTGTAGCATAACGCAGGCAGAGGCCTCTCTACTATAGCTGCATAGGCTGGCCGCCAGATTTAGCCAGAGGAGAGCAGCAAAGCCGCAATTGATAATCGTGGGGCGTGAGCGTCCTACGTCAACAATTCAAACTGAAAGGCTTGCCCTGGAGAGTAGGCATACTGGGCGCGTCCCTCTTCCCAGGCGTTGCTGACGCCTGCCATATTTTACAACGCCTGGATACGTATTTTAAGTATCAGCTAACAATATATGTTATAGCGATCTGTCAGTCGATGACACAGTCGATGACGTGGCACGCAACCATTGGTTGATGCATGCAACGTCTGAGCAGTGGAATGCGAACGCGACCAGTGTGTGTGTGTGTGGTGTGTGTGGGCTCCTGTAAATCGTGTATTGTCTCTGAACAGTTGTAGTTATTGCTTACACAATTGTCAGTTCAACATTATTTCAAACAGCAACATTTAGCATAAAACATTGAATCAATTTTTTATTACCACCAAATTATACAATAAATACATTATTTTATTTTCATCATCAACAATATCAACATGGAGTGATGCAGGAAAATAGATTCCCTTACTGACTCCTTCCCTATTCAAAATGGAATGGCTAAAGTAGTGTATGGTTTCACAAAACGTGTTCATGTTAACTGCTGTCTGGAAATAACCTACAGCTGCATTTATTTAAAGTAACTTTCTGTCCACAGTTTGACGCAAAAATATAGTTTACTGAAAGTTGTTGAATTCCAGTTCCTCACCTGACTAGTAAAGCCCCAAGTGGTCAAAATAGAATAGTTGAAAATTTACAATACTGTACATTTAAGAAGAGATCAATGCTTCTGTCCTAAATGGCACCCTATTCCCTACATAGTGCACTACTTTTTATCAGAGCCCTATGGGCCCTGGTCAAAATTAGTACACTATATAGTGAATAGGGTGCCATTTGGGACACACTTTCTCAAGCCATGTGCTGTGGCTCTACAGTAGCTTGTTAAGGTATGACGGCTGATGGCATAGGACACCTCAGATGTTTTGAAATTCCACTAACCTTCATTCCACTAACCTTCATTCCACTAACCTTTATGACGTGCCACAGTTGCACAATATGACATTTGTTTTTAGATGTATATATATTGTAGGCCTACATTCTTTTATACAAATGGCATGTATCCATACAATGTGACCATATTATATTAAGAGAGGTATTTGAAAAAAGAAAATGCCTATCTAAACATGATTTCTCAGCTGCTTTACTTTATACAATAGGTTACACATGAGCCTGTAACTGAAGTTGTTTCCCGTTTGAAATGCTCTATGTTGTTGTTGTTGTTGTTGTTGTTGTTGTTTTAAGGACTTCACAGTTGTTTTAGCACCTCTAAGACCTTACCTGAACCACAAACCATTATTATATAATATATTACATTCATTTCACATACGGACGTAGCAGGCACTCTAATCCAGAGCAATTTACTGTACAGTCATCGTGTGTGTCTCAAATGGTACCATATGCTCTATAGAGTGCACTACTTTTGACCCACAGCCATTAAACTCCACTACCAGACTGAAGTGGTACTGAATGTTAACACCATTTTAGACATACTGTACATCTGTACAAAATACCTGTTGAAATAATAGTTCTGTGGACAAAATAGTATTTAAACAACCACTGATACGTACTTGCAGAGCGATCAATCACCCTGTGGAATCCATTGAGAGATATTCACAAAAGCTACAGTGGGATGATGAAGACTCTGACTCTCTCTCTCTCTCTCCCCCTCTCCCCCCCCCTCTCTCTCTCTCTCTCTCTCTCTCTCTCTCTCTCTCTCTCTCTCTCTCTCTCTCTCTCTCTCTCTCTCTCTCTCTCTCTCTCTCTCTCTCTCTCTCTCTCTCTCTCTCTCTCTCTCTCTCTCTCTCTCTCTCTCTCTCTCTCTCTCTCTCTCTCTCTCTCCTCTCTCTCTCTCATCAGTGCCAAGTATTGACAAAGAACTCAGTCTCTGTCTCTCATACGCTCGCCATCTTACACACTTACCTTAATATACATAGTAAGCGCAGACCCATATATACTGAACAAAAATATAAACGCAACATGTAAAGTGTTGGTCCCATGTTTCATGAGCTGAAATAAAAGATCCCATAAAATTTCCATATGTACAAAAACTTATTTAGCTCAAATTTTGTGCACAAATTTGTTTACATCCCTGTTAGTGAGCATTTTTCCTTTGCCAAGATAATTAATCCACCTAACAGGTGTGGCATAACAAGAAGTTGATTAAACAGCATTATTATTACACAGGTGCACCTTGTGCTGGGGACAATAAAAGGCCACTCTAAAATATGCAGTTTCTTCACACAACACAATGCCACAGATGTCTCATGTTTTGAGGGAGCGTGCAATTGGCATGCTGACTGCAGGAATGTCCACCAGAGCTGTTGGCAGAGAATGAAATGTTAATGTTCTCTACCATAAGTCGCCTCCAACGTTGTTTTAGAGAATTTGGCAGTACGTCCAACCGGCCTCACAACCGCAGACCACGTGTAACCACGCCAGCCCTGGACCTCTACCTCCGGCTTATTTACCTGCGGGATTGTCTGAGACCAGCCATCCAGACAGCTGATAAAACTGAGGAGTATTTCTGTATGTAATAAAGCCCTTTTGTGGGGAAAAACTCATTGTGATTGGCTGGGCCTGGCTCCACAGTGGGTGGGCCTATGCCCTCCTAGGCCCATCCATGGCTGTGCCCCTGCCCAGATTAGGGCCTAATGAATTTATTTCAATTGACTGATTTCCTTATATGAACTGTAACTCAGTAAAATCGTTGAAATTGTTGCATGTTGCATTTATATTTTTGTTCAGTATAGATCAGTCTCATATAGGCCAGTGCCCCAGTCAGAAGTCCATCCTAAATATTGGCCATTAGTATCAAATGTCCATGTAAACACCAATTGCAGTCTCTCTTGGCCTCTCTCTTGTCCTTGATGAGTGTGTAAAACACACTCATATGATGAACATAGTCTGCATCCCAACTGGCACCCTATTTCCTACGTAGTGCACTACTTTTGACCAGGGCCAATACTGTACCTAAACAGTAAACCCTACACTCCTAAACAGTAGACCCTACGCTCCTATACAGTAGACCCTACGCTCCTAAACAGTAGACCCTACGCTCCTAAACAGTAGACCCTACGCTCCTAAACAGTAGACCCTACGCTCCTAAACAGTAGACCCTACACTCCTAAACAGTAGACCCTACGCTCCTAAACAGTAGACCCTACACTCCTAAACAGTAGACCCTACGCTCCTAAACAGTAGACCCTACGCTCCTAAACAGTAGACCCTACGCTCCTAAACAGTAGACCCTACGCTCCTAAACAGTAGACCCTACGCTCCTAAACAGTAGATCCTACGCTCCTAAACAGTAGACCCTACGCTCCTAAACAGTAGACCCTACGCTCCTAAACAGTAGACCCTACGCTCCTAAACAGTAGACCCTACGCTCCTAAACAGTAGACCCTACGCTCCTAAACAGTAGACCCTACGCTCCTAAACAGTAGACCCTACGCTCCTAAACAGTAGACCCTACGCTCCTAAACAGTAGACCCTACGCTCCTAAACAGTAGACTCTACGCTCCTAAACAGTAGACCCTACGCTCCTAAACAGTAGACCCTACGCTCCTAAACAGTAGACCCTACGCTCCTAAACAGTAGACCCTACGCTCCTAAACAGTAGACCCTACGCTCCTAAACAGTAGACCCTACGCTCCTAAACAGTAGACCCTACGCTCCTAAACAGTAGACTCTACGCTCCTAAACAGTAGACCCTACGCTCCTAAACAGTAGACCCTACGCTCCTAAACAGTAGACCCTACGCTCCTAAACAGTAGACTCTACGCTCCTAAACAGTAGACCCTACGCTCCTAAACAGTAGACCCTACACTCCTAAACAGTAGACTCTACGCTCCTAAACAGTAGACCCTAAGCTCCTAAACAGTAGACCCTACACTCCTAAACAGTAGACCCTACGCTCCTAAACAGTAGACCCTACGCTCCTAAACAGTAGACTCTACGCTCCTAAACAGTAGACCCTACACTCCTAAACAGTAGACTCTACGCTCCTAAACAGTAGGAACACCAGTAGATAATGTTGAATAGGATATAGGAGCCAGGGAATAACATCCTTGAGTACTTGTCGATGGCGTGTGTATTCTGGATAATATTGAGGGCCCTGATGCCTTTCTTCTTGGTTGTCGTCAACTCGCTGCTGGCAGACAGGTGGACCACTGTGTGTTCTCCGGGAGGCTGCTTCTCAGTCATCATGTCGCGGGGCATCTCCACGTCCTCCTCGGGCCCCATAGTTCCTGAGGTGTAGCCGGCCAGGCTATTAGTGTCCGCCTCGCTGTAGGTCCCGTCTAATAGCATGGTCCTGGTCTGGGACATGCCACAGGTGCAGGGCAGCGACTGCAGGACAGGAGAGAAGGTGAGGGAAAGACAGAGGTTGTGGGAAAATGTAACTAAACTAACTTGAGATGCAAGCCTGTAATTTGAACTTTTGATTAAATCATGAGTTAATGTCAATGAGAGATTTGACCAAAAATGAATGTGTTGGCGTGTTAGATTTGGCCGTAGAAGAGGGGAGGAAGTATAATGTGTCAGAAGTGTCTATTAATCCAACCAAACTGCATGAAATGAAGAGCAAACTGTATTCTCAAGACATACAGATTTTCTCTTCGAAAATGGTTTTAGACACACAGTCCTGTGGTAGCATCTCATTACCTGTGACCTGGCCCTCTCCCTCATCTCGTCTCTTATCTTGCGTTCCCTGCGGTCCTGTGCGGTGGACAGGTAGTTGACAGCAGCGTACTCCAGGACAGACAGGAAGACAAACACGAAGCTGACCCATAGGTAGATGTCCACTGCTTTGATGTAGGACACTCTGGGCATGGAGGCGTTGACTCCAGTGATGATGGTGGACATGGTGAGCACCGTGGTGATACCTGCAGGGGACAGGAGAAGAAAACAATAAGAGTTCAAGTCTGCTCTCTTCTTTATGTGAGTCAGACCCTGGCGAAATAATCAAATTATCTTTAAATATGACCGAGATGGCTTTATTGTTCCAACCTCTGAAATACAATGTGGAAAAACTACAGAAAGCCTGACATCTGGCAATTAGGGGATTAAGCAACACTAGAAACAGAATGAACTGTAACACTTCTGAATATTGATCTTCCATAATAGCGCTAGCATCTTACCCAGGGAGACACGAGCTGGGACGGCCCTGCGGTCAATCCAGAAAGACACCCAGGACAGCATGACCATGAGGGTAGCCGGGAAGTAGGTCTGCAGCAGGAAGAAGAAGATGTGTCTCCGCAAGGTGAAGTTGATGTAGAGACGGTTGTACCAGCCTGTACAGGAGGATGAACACAATGGGTAGGTATGGATCAATAATAATATCACTGGTAGGGTTGCAAAATTCCGGTAACTTTCCAAAAATACCCTGGTTCTTCCTAAATATTGGTTGGAGGATTCCAACCAAGGATTTCTGGAAAACCAGGGAATTTTGGGAAGGTTACCAGAATTTTGCTGGGTATATGTGATTCTCACATGGCTATGGTGATTATTACCAGTGCTGCTGTAGAAGGCCAGCCGAGATGTGGTGTGGAACTTCTGGATGAGGAACTGAGACAAGGAGATACGGTCATCCGTACTCAAGGACTCATCCCCACTCTTCCAGTACAGCATCAGGTCCTCATCCGTATACGCATCTGGGGGGCACAACCAATATTAGAGATAAATGTGGTGCCTGTGTGGCCAGTGGTAACACCCCCAGCAGGAAGCGCACATGTATAACCCCGATGGTCCTGAGTTCAATCCCTGCCTTAGCCTTTCCCCACTGGTTGAATCAATGTTGTTTCCACGTCATTTCAATGAAATTGACGTCTGTGGGTCTCTACTCTTTGCCTGTCTCCCCATCTAATTCTTCACTATCTACATAAAGCTTAAAAACATTTAGATATTCTCAATAATACTGTTCTGTTTGTGTATACTGTAGACCAAAAAATACAAAATAGTATGCCCTGACATATTTATTTAAGGACAATGAAGATTTTCTATAAAATTCTGAAAGTTAGCCTACTCACAGCTCTCTAGCTCCAGGGAGCAGGACTGGGTGTCCAAAGGGAAGCGGCTGAAGTCCATGTTGCAGGCTGCGGTCACTGTCACCCTGTACAGTAAGGACAACACAGATCCATGATGTGACATCAACATCTTTAAGATTCCTCCACGAGCCTTACAACACATAACATTACGTTATTGTAGATATTATTGGCTCTTTCTGCCTTCTGAAATAAATAAATAGCATCAAATAACTTTGAAAATTGAATTATTTGGAGTGCGGACTCGCTACACTGAATCACCTGTTCACAACACCAAATAAAGTTGGTCCTATCTGTTGTCCTTACTGTTCCACACACACCAATTCAAAACTTCACCACTGACTATAACTGTATGTAGTAGACCATGTGAAAAACAGGGCCACTGTCATGAATAACAATGAGCGTGTTCTCAACCCATTAAAACACAATTCGTGCATCCATTGTCTGGTGAATGACTTTGAGCAGCATAAAAGGCCAAACTATCTGGCATTAAACAACAACTTAGTAGTACCTTCACATTTTGGCCTAGTTTTCAAAAACATATAAAAAAAAAAAACATCACCAGCCAGAAGCACATTTCTAATTTTAACAAACAACAGGAGCAAAATGCAAATTAATCTTCTTGTCTAGGTGTCAGCCTACCTACATCCTGAACAGAACCATGTTATATTTAGTATAAAAAGTTAGGATACTATTAATATTCCAAACTGAATACATTTAAAATTCTTACGTCAACAGCTAAGTACATCATTCCAGTATTGACAATATCAGGAGTCAATCACTTTGGAGCAGTGTGTGTAGGCTTTTGTTCCAGCCCAGCACTAGCATCCGTCAATTTAGAAAGTTAATTGAAATCTGATTGATCCCAACACTGCATGACAAAGAATGACCCGCATAACGTCCCGAGTAAGGTTGCAAAATTCCGATAACTTTCCAAAAATGCCTAGGTTTTCCCAAAATCCTGCTTGGAGGTTTCTGGATTTCCTGCTACTTCTGATTCTGGGAATCTTCCAACCAGGATTTCTAGAAAACATGGGAATTTTGCAACCCTAGTCCCCAAAGCATCCCAGCTCCACCTCAGGCTGTACAGGACGTGTCCGTCGGGAAAAACCCTGAGCATGATGTTGACTGTGGTGGTGTCATGGATGAAGGATCTCTTGGAGTGGACAAAGAACACATCGGGAACCCAGATCTTCTTGACCAGACGCCCGTCAAATGTCATGCTCTTATTGGTGGAGCTGGTGAAGGACAGGCGCTCGTCCTTCCAATAGTGTCTCAGGTACAGGGTCATGGTGAAGTCCTATTGGAGGAGAGGAGAGGAAGGGAAGGGTTTAATGTCTAACTAACGTGTGGATGACCGGAAAACGAGAAACAGTGGGTGCGCTAGTTTAACATTTCCCAATACCCCAGGTGAGTGGACCAATGGTATGGTCTAAAATGTACAAACTTTATGATGCAAAACGAACACATCCAGTGATTGTGCAAAACTATGCCCAGTGAATCATCATACTTTAGCATAGTAACTATGCTACTGAGGACATTTGGAGTTGAGTTATCCAATGAGTGAATTATAAAGCTATGACATTGAGAAAAGTACTATATTATATAAATGCAAGTCTTAAACCCAGCTGTCAGAGCTTACAGAACTTTGGGTTCAAATCCTGTTGGGGCTGAAATTAAGTATAGCCTGAAAGTCAACGGACAGAGCAGATAAGTTCAGATCAGTCTCTTTCATTTCTCTGCAACCTCTCACACCTCTGGGGTTGAGCTTCACTACAAAGAGACTGAAACCTCCTCCTCCTCCTCCTCCACTTACGCCTCCTCCTCCACTTACGCCTCCTCCCTCCTCCTCCTCCTCCTCCTCCTCCTCCACTTACGCCTCCTCCTCCTCTTTCTCCTCCTCCCTCCTCCTCCTCCTCCTCCTCACTAAACCACTAAACAGATATCCTCCCTCTCTCACTCCCTCTTTCACCCCTCTCTCATTATAAAATAATAGCAATATGCATGGTCAATAACAACTACCAATATGTTACAGTCTGTTACATCACAAGGGATTTAGCTAGCCAAAAAATACTCCAACAAAACACGTCCGTTTGGATGCAGAAAGGAAATTATGACTTAAATGTTAATAATGTGGGGATTTTACTCTAACATTATTTCCACAATGCGGAGTTGAAGTCTTTGCGTCATAACTTGGGAGTACAAAAATTGGGTAGCTTCAACCTACCATGTCTACTTCTGAGATGCTGTCCAAGCTTTCCACCTGCACGTCCACTCCGACTGGGATAGCGGGGCCTGGGAAACAAAATGAAAGAAACCACAGCATTTTTATCCTCTTCCAATGTCCTCCAAGTTGCTACATTTCCTCTTCTCTTCAGTTTGCTCCTCAATTCATGCGCCTTGGTTTTGCAGCGAGGTAGCGTCTGTGTTCCTTTTGCTTTAAACAAACTAAAGCATGCCAGTATCAGGTGGCTCATAGATGGTGATACCTAGTTACAGCGCCTGTACCGTATTTCCTTACAGGCAATTAAGTCAACGATTCAGCTTTGAACTTGACAGCAAAATTGTTGCTCTGCAATGACTCACTCGTCAAAACCTGATTCAGTCCAGTACTAAAGACTTAAAGGGAGCGGAAACGATCGGGTTTAGCACCAATTCAGTAGTTGGGGGCAGAGGAGCAAAGAATCAAACCCAAATTACGCAACTGCACTCTGGCAACATAAAGTAGGCCAAGCACTGGAAAAACCTCTGTCTTCTCTGCCTTTCCATGTAATAACTGGACTTCCAGTATCCCTGTTACGCCCACAGGGGCCACCAGTGAGTAACATTCGAATCTGTGTAATTCAAAGTAGGAACAGGGTCCATATGAGACCCAGAGGGCCATATTCAATATTCATCAATGATGCACTTCCACCTAAGACTTACCCTACCCCAGGGTATCGCCCATTGATCCATTTCTGTAAATCAGACAACCTACGACCTCCTCAAAATGAGTATAATATGAATCAGCCCACTTCACATTGCCAGTCTGGTGCAGTACGTAGAACACATACTGTC
>NC_140014.1:35501394-35503266 GCF_964263955.1 Coregonus lavaretus
GTCTGGAGTCAGTTTGCATTAAAGGATGATATGAATTATTTAATAGTAGGCCTATGAATTAATGAAAAACTCATAATATTGACATTCCAACTCCACATCAGAAACTTGGCAGCATATTGCACATCAAATGTATTTAAAGGACATCAATTGAGGGCAAAAAGACCTCCTGTAGTGCCTGAAAAAAATCTGGCTATAATGCACTGATGCAAACCCCATGCACTTTTGTCCAAGGACTTCATGTTGCCATCTTTTAGTGTTTTGTGGAGCAAAGTTGGGGTGAAGTAGGCCTACAGACATGGGGTCTCACTTCACATTTTTTGAAATTGCAACTGGTAATGTCTTGAGGCTATGTGACGAGTACTGAGGATACGAAGAGGTAGGACGCAGATGCAGCAATCAACAATGTAAAGGTGTACTTAACACTGAGCAAGAGAACAACAAAGAGCGAGTACACAACATGACACACCCAACACAGCACTGAACAGTCCAGGGCTATATAGGGGTGGTTGCCGAGGTGGTGCACTCAGACCGGTGGCTCAGTAGACCGGCAAATCAGAGTGCCGGAGGGGAGCAACGGGAAGAGACGTGACAGGCTACATCTGAAATGGTACCCTATTCCCAAGCAGTACACTATGTAGGAAATAAGATGCCATTTGGGATTCAGCAAAAGTCTCAATTTAAATCTACTGATCACCCCAACAACTTTGTTCAGCAAGATGATGTCACTACTAGTGTTATGTATGTTACAGTAATACTTAGTACTACTCAGTACTGTCTGTACTGTAAGTCTTAGTACTACTCAGTACTGTCTTTACTGTAAATCTTAGTACTACTCAGTACTGTAAATCTTAGTACTACTCAGTACTGTCTGTACTGTAAGTCTTAGTACTACTCAGTAATGTCTGTACTGTAAGTCTTAGTACTACTCAGTAATGTCTGTACTGTAAGTCTTAGTACTACTCAGTAATGTCTGTACTGTAAGTCTTAGTACTACTCAGTACTTTTAACAGTGTTTTTTAAACTGAGCCAACCTTGCAGCGCCATTTCGTCTGTCTGTTGGGACAGAGAGTTATCAATGGTAAACAGCTGTCAGCAGGAGTCCTTGGTGCATCATGTGCTAATCCACGCGGTCAACAGGAGAAACCCCTGCCAGCTTAATCTGGTCATGATCGTTAGCATTTCCGGCAAAAGCAGGATTTACGAATGGGCACGCAGGGCACGTGCCCCGGGGCCCCCGACTTAAATATATAGCCACTGCCTGTTCACCCCGCTATCATCCAGAATGCAAGGTCAGTACAGGTGCATCAAAGCTGGGACTGAGAGTCTGAAAAACAGCTTCTATCTCAAGGCCATCAGACTGTTAAAAAGCCTTCACTAGCACATTAGAGGCTGCTGCCTATATACATAGATTAGAAATCACTGGCCACTTTAATAAATGGAACACTAGTCACTTTAATAATGTTTACATATCTGCATTACTCATCTCATATGTATATACTGTATTCTATTTTATTCTACTGTATCTTAGTCTATGCCGTTCTGACATTGCTCGTCCATATATTTATATATTCTTAATTCCATTGCTTTAATTAGATTTGTGTGTATTGGGTATATGTTGTGAAATTGTTAGATATTACTTGTTAGATATTACTGCACTTGCAGAGCTAGAAACACAAGCATTTCGCTACACTCGCAATAACATCTGGTAAACACGTGTATGTGACCAATACCATTTGATTTGATTTGATTTGATAGTATGCTTCAGTTTGGCTGGTGCTCGCATACTCCCTTAAAATACCTTCGCTTGAAAAATGAGAAATAAGCGGCAATAGCACTGTTTATCCATCTTGAGACGCCATAGCCAGAATAGTC
>NC_140014.1:35503466-35575966 GCF_964263955.1 Coregonus lavaretus
GCGATGAATCCATCCTACCAATGCACTAGATTAGACCTTTTCACTTTTGTTGACTTCCATACTATGGATGGAACACCTGCAATGTCAAACTATATTACTATACAGTCTAAGGGTAGGAGGGCAAAAACAATGTGCATAATTGTAAGCCTACTAACTGCATGTGTCCCAAGACTTGCATACATTAGCTTTAAACTTCCAACAGCCTTTTTAAATGCATGGAGAGGGCTAAAATAAGCCAAGCATGTCCAGGAACCTCCTTTACTGGCCATTTTGCATGCAGAAAGTTACAAACTGCTAGTTCCTCTGTACTAAGTCCTGTGTAACTCCACAGGCGTTGTTTTTCTTCAAGGAGAGGAGAGTGGGAGGGGAGGAGGGGAAGGAGGATACTGTTACTGTTTGAGCCTGGGTGAGTCAGTTTCCATTAGATCCATGTATCCTTGTGTGTGTGTGTGTGTGTATGTGACCCCCTGCTGATCGATGTGCCACACATTCGTTCCCCTGCAGTAATGATCCCTGTCACAGTCGAGGAGAGGAGACCAAGCCCCTCTATACCCCAAAACAGAAACTTTCATCAGATCGGCTCCAAACAAGAAACAAGTTGAGAAGATAACATCAAAAGAAAAGAAGACGTGCGCATGCTCTTTCTTTCTCTCTCCTCTTTTCTCTTGTTTTCAAATGCAGCATCTCCAAACATCATTAAAAAAGCTGTCTTTGTCACAAAGAAAACAATCCTAAAGTTTGGGTCGGTAGATTTCTCGGCTGCGACAAACGAAGCAAACTTTTAAGTGCATCAACACAAAAGACTAGCCCTGAGTAACAGTCTCATCTGAACTCATCCAATAACTACAAGTCTACTGCTTAGATTTCAAACACTCAAAGCACTAAGAAATACTCTCTAAATTCACTTACAGTTTGAACAGGAAATCCATGAAACATCTCATGAACTGTTCTCAACACGCTACTGCACAAAGAACATGGGGAGTCAAGTTTGTAGGCTGTAACAAGCTAGAGTTTACAGTATGTGCCAACTTAGTAGACAGCTTGAATAATTCATTTTCAGATGCTTTAGAGTGGGGTAGCTGGATGTCAGAAATTTAATTATTTTGAGGTAACCGAAACAGAGGCTTAAAACCACAGAATTAAAATAGAGTAGAATGGGATAGTATCAGTGCACCCATTATGGCATCATTGACTTGAATGGGGATGTCCGTTCTACTCATTCTAAATCTATGTTTAAAACTCAGGTCCAAGACAGCAAATCTAATTGACTACGCAACTACTGTATAATTATATTTATGGCAAAGTTTTTATAGGTTCCAGACAGTAAGAACCTCACTTTGAGTTTTGCTTTTCTAACAAGCAGGACAATTTGCAGGTCATTATGATATTCTGAGAGGGCAACTTGGCATATACAGTACCAGTCAAAAGTTTGGACATATCTACTCATTATAGGGTTTTTCTTTATTTTTTATATTTTCTACATTGTAGAATCCATAACACATATGGATTCATTTAGTAACCAAAAAAGTGTTAAACAAAATCAAAATATATTTTAGATTTTAGATTCTTCAAATAGCCACCCTTTGCCTTGATGACAGCTTTAAACACTCTTGGCATTCTCTCAACCGGCTTCACCTGGAATGCTTTTCCAACAGTCTTGAAGGAGTTCCCACATATGCTGAGCACTTGTTGGCTGCTTTTCCTTCACTCTGCGGTCCAACTCATCCCAAACCATCTCAATTGGGTTGAGGTCGGGTGATTGTGGAGGCCAGGTCATCTGATGCAGCACTCCATCACTCTTACTTCTTGGTAAAATAGCATTTACACAGCCTGGAGGTGTGTTGGGTCATTGTCCTGTTGAAAAACAACTGATAGTCCCACTAAGCCCAAACAAGATGGGATGGCGTATCACTGCAGAATGCTGTGGTAGCCATGCTGGTTAAGTGTGCCTTGAATTCTAAATACATCACAGACAGTGTAGGAGAGGGAATGGCCGGCAGGGATGTAGCTCAGTTGGTAGACTCCAGGGTTGTGGGTTTGATTCCGATGGGGGGCCAGTATGAAAAATAAAAGATGTATGCACTCACTAACTGGAAGTTGCTCTGGATAAGAGCGTCTGCTAAATGACTTAAATGTAAATGTTGTGGTTTCTTTGCAGCGATTTGACCATGAAGGCCTGATTCACACAGTCTCCTCTGAACAGTTGATGTGTCTGTTACTTGAACTCTGTGAAGCATTTTATGGCCTGCAATTTCTGAGGCTGGTAACTCTAATGAACTTATCCTCTGCAGCAGAGGTGACTCTGGGTCTTCCATTCCTGTGGCGGTCCTCATGAGAGCCAGTTTCATCATTGGGTGTCTCCTGAGTGGCGCAGTGGTCTAAGACACTGCATCGCAGTGTTAACTGTGTCACTAGAGAACCTGGTTCGAATCCAGGCTCTGTCGCAGCCGGCCGCGACCGGGAGACTCATGGGCGGCGCACAATTGGCCCAGCGTCGTCCAGGGTAGGGGAGGGAATGGCCGGCAGGGATGTTGATAGAGCATGGCGTTTGCAACGCCAGGGTTGTGGGTTCGATTCCCACGGGGGGCCAGTATAAAAAAATATATATGTATTCACTAACTGTAAGTCGCTCTGGATAAGAGCGTCTGCTAAATGACTAAAATGTAAAATGTAAATTGCGCTTGATGGTTTTTGTGACTGCATTTGAAGAAACTTTCAAAGTTCTTGAAATTTTCCGTATTGACTGACCTTCATGTCTTAAAGTAATGATGGACTGTTGTTTCTCTTTGCTTATTTGAGCTGTTCTTGCCATAATATGGACTTGGTGTTTTACCAAATAGGGCTATTTTCTGTGTATCCCCCTACCAGGCCCCGTGTAGCTCAGTTGGTACACTCCAGGGTTGTGGGTTCGATTCCCACGGGGGGCCAGTATGAAAATGTATGCACTCACTAACTGTCACAACTGATTGGCTCAAACGCATTAAGAAGGAAAGAAATTCCACAAATGAACTTTAAAGAAGGCATACCTGTAATTTAAATGCATTCCAGGTGACTATCTCATGAAGCTGGTTGAGAGAATTCCAAGAGTGTGCAAAGCTCTCATCAAGGAAAAGGGTGGCTATTTGAAGAATCTCAAATATAAAATATATTTTGATTTGTTCAACACTTTTTTGGTTACTACATAACTCCCGAGTGGCGCAGTGGTCTAAGTGACCGGGAGACTCATGGGGCGGCGCACAATTGGTCCAGGGTAGGGGAGGGAATGGCCGGCAGGGATGTGGGTTTGTTTCCCACGGGGGCCAGTATGAAAAAAATTTAAAAAATAATGTATGCACTCACTAACTGTAAGTCGCTCTGGATAAGAGCGTCTGCTAAATGACTAAAATGTAAATGTACATGATTCCAAATGTGTTATTTCATAGTTTTGATGTCTTCACAATTACTCTATAATGTATAAAATAGTAAAAATAAAGAAAAACCCTGCAATGAGTAGGTGTGTCCAAACTTTTGACTGGTATTGTATAACAAGGTGGTTAGAAATGCCAGACGAGCTCATTTTTCTAACTTGATCACTAATAATCAGAATAAATCCTACCCCCGCAAACCTATGTGAACTTTCCTCCACATCTAAATGTGATGAGTTTGCGCAATATTTCAGAGATAAAATAACAAACATTAGGCTGGGTATCAGTCAAGAAAGACTTGATGATATGTGCTCTACCCTACCACACAGGCACTATGGATTTATTTTCCCTGGTTGACACAGACATGCTCAGGAAAGTGATATCACAACATAAGCCTTCTACCTACCTTCTCGATCTTATCCCCACCACCTTCTTCAAAACTGTTTTAAATTGCATATCTGAAGAAGTGCAAGCTATTGTTAATCACTCCCTGTTCACAGGCACTTTCCCCACTGCACTAAAAACTGCTATGAAACCCCTTCTGAAGAAAAGTAATCTAGATTCTTCAGCTCTTAGCAATTTTGGGACAATCTCCAACCTTCCATTCTTAAGCAAAATTCTGGAGAAATTGGTTTTCAAACAGCAAAAATATTTTTTAAGTGCCAACTGTATTTTTGGAAAATTCCAATCTGGTTTTTGGGTCCACCACAGCACAGAGATAGCCTTAGTTAACGTGGTAAATTATCTTAGAGACAACACAGACGCCAAACAGCTCTCCGTCCCTCTACTCTTGGATTTAAGTGCTGCATTCGACACTGTTGACCATGATGTCCTTCTGGACAGACTGGAGAGGTGGGTTGGCCTCTCCGGTCCAGTTCTAAATTGGTTTAGGACCTATTTAACCCGTCTAGAGTTTTTTGTCACCCTTGGCGAACATACAGTTGAAGTCGGAAGTTTACATACACTTAGGTTGGAGTCATTAAAACTTGTTTTTCAACTACTCCACAAATTTCTTGTTAACAAACTATAGTTTTGGCAAGTCGGTTAGGACATCTACTTTGTGCATGACACAAGTAATGTTTCCAACAATTGTTTACAGACAGATTATTTCACTTATAATTCACTGTATCACAATTCTAGTGGGTCACAAGTTTACATACACTAAGTTGACTGTGCCTTTAAACAGCTTGGAAAATTCCAGAAAATTATGTCATGGCTTTAGAAGCTTCTGATAGGCTAATTGACATAATTGGAGTTAATTGGAGGTGTACCTGTGGATGTATTTCAAGGCCTACTTTCAAACTCAGTGCCTCTTTGCTTGACATCATGGGAAAATAAAAAGAAATCAGCCAAGACCTCAGAAAAAAAATTGTAGACCTCCTCAAGTCTGGTTCATCCTTGGGAGCATTTTCCAAACGCCTGAAGGTACCATGTTCATCTGTACAAACAATAGTACGCAAGTATAAACACCATGGGACCACGCAGCCATCATACCGCTCAGGAAGGAGACGCGTTCTGTCTCCTAGAGATGCACCTTAATGCAAAAAGTGCAAATCAATCCCAGAACAACAGCAAAGGACCTTGTGAAGATGCTGGAGGAAACAGGTACAAAAGTATCTATATCCACAGTAAAACGAGTCCTATATCGACATAATCTGAAAGGCCGCTCAGCAAGGAAGAAGCCACTGCTCCAAAACCGCCATAAAAAAGCCAGACTACAGTTTGCAACTGCACATGGGGACAAAGATCGTACTTTTTTGAGAAATGTCCTCTGGTCTGATAAAACAAAAATAGAACTGTTTGGCCATAATGACCATCGTTATGTTTGGAGGAAAAAGGGGGACGCTTGCAAGCCGAAGAATACCATCCCAACCGTGAAGCACGGGGGTGGCAGCATCATGCTGTGGGGGTGCTTTGCTGCAGGAGGGACTGGTGCACTTCACAAAATATATGGCATTAGTCAAGAAGTTAAAGCTTGGTCACAAATGGGTCTTCCAAATGGACAATGACCCCAAGAATACTTCCAAAGTTGTGGCAAAATGGCTTAAGGACCACAAAGTCAAGGTATTGGAGTGGCCATCACAAAGCCCTGACCTCAATCCTATAGAAAATGTGTGGGCAGAACTGAAAAAGCGTGTGCGAGCAAGGAGGCCTACAAACCTGACTCAGTTACACCAGCTCTGTCAGGAGGAATGGGCCAAAATTCACCCAACTTATTGTGGGAAGCTTGTGGAAGGCTACCCGAAACGTTTGACCCAAGTTAAACAATTTAAAGGCAATGCTACAAAATACTAATTGAGTGTATGTAAACTTCTGACCCACTGGGAATGTGATGAAAGAAATAAAAGCTGAAATAAATCATTCTCTCTACTATTATTCTGACATTTCACATTCTAAAAATAAAGTGGTGATCCTAACTGACCTAAAACAGGGAATTTCTACTAGGATTAAATGTCAGGAATTGTGAAAAAACTGAGTTTAAATGTATTTGGCTAAGGTGTATGTAAACTTCCGACTTCATATATATATATATATACAATATACAATATTTGTATTTTATTTTCATATAACTTCCGACTTCAACTGTAACTCAGAGAAAATACATATCACATGTGGCGTTCCACAAGGTTCGATTTTGGGTCCTGTACTGTTCAGTTTATATATGTTCCCACTTGGCAGCGTTATCAGAAAGCACAGCATTGATTTTCACTGCTACGCAGACGATACACAACTTTACATTTCTGTGTGACCAGAGGATTTTAGCTCCATGGATAAATTAATAGACTGTATTAGTGATTTAAATACTTGGTGGCTCACAACTTCCTCCAGCTAAGTCAAGACAAGACCGAGGTACTTATTGTTGGAGCCAAAGCACAGAGAGAGAATCTGGCCGCACATTTTAATTAACGGGCAATAAAGATAAAACACTAGGTAAAAAAACCTAGGTGTTATTTTAGATTCTGAACTCAATTTTGAATCACACATTAGGAATGTGACCAAAATAGCTTTTCACCACCTGAGGAACATTGCCAAGGTGCGGCTGTTTCTCTCTCAGGCTGATACAGAGGGACTCATCCATGCTTTTATTAGAAGCAGGCTTGACCACTGTAATGCTCTCCTGTCTGGTCCACCCAAGAAAGCCATTGGTCAACTGCAAAACATACAGAATGCTGCAGCACGGGTACTGACCAAGACCAGACGGAGAGCACACATTTTTTAAGGTCTCTGCACTGGCTGCCTGTGAGTTTTAGAATTAATTAAAAGATTATTCTATTGGTTTTTAAATCAATCCACGATTGTGCACCCAGTAGATCCCTCAGGTCCTCTGGCACTGGCCTTTTAACTATCCCAAAGCCTCGGACCAAGAGACATGGAGAGGCAGCCTTTAGTTACTCTGTAATAGCTTGCCAGAGAACCTGAGGGGGGCCAAAACACCTTTTTAGCTTTGCTTTTCCTCAGGGGGCTTTTTAGTCGTTCCGTTTTTATTGTTATTCTTTTGTTGTTTATCCTCTTATGTTTCTTTTGTGGTAAATATTTCATTGTTTTTATTAGTTTTTTCTTGTAAAGCACATTGTGCTGCATTCCATGTCTGAAATGTGCTGTATAAATAAAGCTTGATTTGATTTTATGTAATTGGAGGATAAGAGTTGAGCACATTCTCTCCCTTTACCGAAGGTGTGTAATTTACCTGTCATGTTGGACTAACAGCTAAACCATTGAATTCAGTAAATGAGTGAGGTGAACTAGCACTAAGGCAATGGCATACAGTGGGGGAAAAAAGTATTTAGTCAGCCACCAATTGTGCAAGTTCTCCCAATTAAAATGATGAGAGAGGCCTGTAATTTTCATCATAGGTCAACTATGACAGACAAAATGAGAATTTTTTTCTCCAGAAAATCACATTGTAGGATTTTTTATGAATTTATTTGCAAATTATGGTGGAAAATAAGTATTTGGTCAATAACAAAAGTTTCTCAATACTTTGTTATATACCCTTTGTTGGCAATGACACAGGTCAAACGTTTTCTGTAAGTCTTCACAAGGTTTTCACACACTGTTGCTGGTATTTTGGCCCATTCCTCCATGCAGATCTCCTCTAGAGCAGTGATGTTTTGGGGCTGTCGCTGGGCAACACAGACTTTCAACTCCCTCCAAAGATGTTCTATGGGGTTGAGATCTGGAGACTGGCTAGGCCACTCCAGGACCTTGAAATGCTTCTTACGAAGCCACTCCTTCGTTGCCCGGGCGGTGTGTTTGGGATCATTGTCATGCTGAAAGACCCAGCCACGTTTCATCTTCAATGCCCTTGCTGATGGAAGGAGGTTTTCACTCAAAATCTCACGATACATGGCCCCATTCATTCTTTCCTTTACACGGATCAGTCGTCCTGGTCCCTTTGCAGAAAAACAGCCCCAAAGCATGATGTTTCCACCCCCATGCTTCACAGTAGGTATGGTGTTCTTTGGATGCAACTCAGCATTCTTTGTCCTCCAAACACGACGAGTTGAGTTTTTACCAAAAAGTTATATTTTGGTTTCATCTGACCATATGACATTCTCCCAATCCTCTTCTGGATCATCCAAATGCACTCTAGCAAACTTCAGACGGGCCTGGACATGTACTGGCTTAAGCAGGGGGACACGTCTGGCACTGCAGGATTTGAGTCCCTGGCGGCGTAGTGTGTTACTGATGGTAGGCTTTATTACTTTGGTCCCAGCTCTCTGCAGGTCATTCACTAGGTCCCCCCGTGTGGTTCTGGGATTTTTGATCACCGTTCTTGTGATCATTTTGACCCCACGGGGTGAGATCTTGCGTGGAGCCCCAGATCGAGGGAGATTATCAGTGGTCTTGTATGTCTTCCATTTCCTAATAATTGCTCCCACAGTTGATTTCTTCAAACCAAGCTGCTTACCTATTGCAGATTCAGTCTTCCCAGCCTGGTGCAGGTCTACAATTTTGTTTCTGGTGTCCTTTGACAGCTCTTTGGTCTTGGCCATAGTGGAGTTTGGAGTGTGACTGTTTGAGGTTGTGGACAGGTGTCTTTTATACTGATAACAAGTTCAAACAGGTGCCATTAATACAGGTAACGAGTGGAGGACAGAGGAGCCTCTTAAAGAAGAAGTTACAGGTCTGTGAGAGCCAGAAATCTTGCTTGTTTGTAGGTGACCAAATACTTATTTTCCACCATAATTTGCAAATAAATTCATTAAAAATCCTACAATGTGATTTTCTGGATTTTTTTCTCTCAATTTGTCTGTCATAGTTGACGTGTACCTATGATGAATATTACAGGCCTCTCTCATCTTTTTAAGTGGGAGAACTTGCACAATTGGTGGCTGACTAAATACTTTTTTTCCCCACTGTACGTGGCATTCCCATTTTACATTCAGCAGATGTTATTATCCAGAGGAACTTACAGTGAGTGCATTCAACTAAGGTAGGTAAATACCATGAATGGGAAATCTAATAGCAGTTCCTGCATGTTGTGGAGTGTTTTATATGACATCTTACATACAAATGGGATCCCCCAAACACCATCCAATAAGAGCATATCTGGACTCTTCGGCCAGTGTGTGTGTGTGTGTGTGTGTGTGTGTGTGTGTGTGTGTGTGTGTGTGTGTGTGTGTGTGTGTGTGTGTGTGTGTGTGTGTGTGTGTGTGTGTGTGTGTGTGTGTGTGTGTGTGTGTGTGTGATCCCTACCTCCAAATGCCGGCCTCATGGTGAAATCATGATCATCTACTTTCAGAAGCTGCTCTGTCTTCAGCTTGCGATTCTTGGTCACATCTGGAGGCTTTTTTGTCAAGGAACTGGGAGATGACAAAACAAGACAACACCATATTAATGAATGATGAGTTGATAACCAGTGGAACAAAAAAATCCTGAAAAACGCATGTCAGAAATGTTATTAATTGATTTGCATTTTAATGAGGGAAATAAGTATTTGACCCCTCTGCAAAACATGACTTAGTACTTGGTGGCAAAACCCTTGTTGGCAATCACAGAGGTCAGACGTTTCTTGTAGTTGGCCACCAGGTTTGCACACATCTCAGGAGGGATTTTGTTCCACTCCTCTTTGCAGATCTTCTCCAAGTCATTAAGGTTTTGAAGCTGACGTTTGGCAACTCGAACCTTCAGCTCCCTCCACAGATTTTCTATGGGATTAAGGTCTGGAGACTGGCTAGGCCACTCCAGGACCTTAATGTCCTTCTTCTTGAGCCACTCTTTTGTTGCCTTGGCCGTGTGTTTTGGGTCATTGTCATGCTGGAATACCCATCCACGACCCATTTTCAATGCCCTGGCTGAGGGAAGGAGGTTCTCACCCAAGATTTGACGGTACATGGCCCCGTCCATCATCCCTTTGATGCGGTGAAGTTGTCCTGTCTCCTTAGCAGAAAAACACCCCCAAAGCATAATGTTTCCACCTCCATGTTTGACGGTGGGGATGGTGTTCTTGGGGTCATAGGCAGCATTCCTCCTCCTCCAAACACGGCGAGTTGAGTTGATGCCAAAGAGCTCGATTTTGGTCTCATCTGACCACAACACTTTCACCCAGTTCTCCTCTGAATCATTCAGATGTTAATTGGCAAACTTCAGACGGGCCTGTATATGTGCTTTCTTGAGCAGGGGGACCTTGCGGGCGCTGCAGGATTTCAGTCCTTCACGGCGTAGTGTGTTACCAATTGTTTTCTTGGTGACTATGGTCCCAGCTGCCTTGAGATCATTGACAAGATCCTCCCGTGTAGTTCTGGGCTGATTCCTCACTGTTCTCATGATCATTACAACTCCACAAGGTGAGATCTTGCATGGAGCCCCAGGCCGAGGGAGATTGACAGTTCTTTTGTGTTTCTTCCATTTGCGAATAATCGCACCAACTGTTGTCACCTTCTCACCAAGCTGCTTGGCGATGGTCTTGTAGCCCATTCCAGCCTTGTGTAGGTCTACAATCTTGTCCCTGACATCCTTGGAGAACTCTTTGGTCTTGGCCATGGTGGAGAGTTTGGAATCTGATTGATTGATTGCTTCTGTGGACAGGTGTCTTTTATACAGGTAACAAACTGAGATTAGGAGCACTCCCTTTAAGAGTGTGCTCCTAATCTCAGCTCGTTACCTGTATAAAAGACACCTGGGAGCCAGAAATCTTTCTGGAGACCCATGGGGCGGCGCACAATTGGCCCAGCGTTGTCCAGGGTAGGGGAGGGAATGGCCGGCAGGGATGTAGCTCAGTTGGTAGAGCATGGTGTTTGCAACGCCAGGGTTGTTGGTTCGATTCCAGTATAAAAAATAAAAATAAAAAAAATGTATGGATAAGAGCGTCTGCTAAATGACTAAAATGTAAAAATGTAAATACTTATTTCCCTCATTAAAATGCAAATCAATTTATAACATTTTTGACATGCGTTTTTCTGGATTATTTTGTTGTTATTCTGTCTCTCACTGTTCAAATAAACCTACCATTAAAATTATAGACGGACCATTTCTTTGTCAGTGGGCAAACGTACAAAATCAGCAGGGGATCAAATACTTTTTTCCCTCACTGTATGAGCATAATGCAATAGGGCTCTGGTCAAAGGTAGTGCACTATATAGGGAATAGGGTGCCATTTTGGGAAGCCTTTGACTCCATTAAATGCACTGGTTACACATTTGCCTATTCATGTAAAGGGCTCCCTTGCCAAAGGGAACAGTAGAACTACAGTAGAACTGCGTAAATAAAGGTTAAATAAAAAATGTAAATATCAAGCACAATCAAAGCTGAATGGGAAATGTTGCTTTTCAATGATAACCAGAGCCGGCTCTAGCCTTTTGGGGGCCCTAAGTGAGACATTTTAGCCATCCCCCCCCCCCCCCCCCCCCCCCCCCCTCATTTTACCATGGGGTGGAGGTAATTTATTTATGTTTTTTAAATTAGTTTTAAAGCTAATTTCCTGCTATTCTACACATTTGGCTATGACTGATTTCATGTGCTATCGGAAGCTCCTAGTCCCCAGTGGGAAATTTCACTTCAATGACCCTCCAAGTGGGAAACTCAGAGAAAATGTAGTTACCCAAGTAGCCATATTGTGACGTTTCACTACTGACCTTTCACCTTTTCAACCAAAAGATTACAACAAATCTGTTTTTGACAATTACAACCTTATCAATATGGAGAATGTAGCTAGTTTGACCATATGTCAATGTTAAGCAAGCTAGCTAACTTTATTATTAGCAATGTTAGCTAGCTTATCAAGCTTCGCAGCTGCTTATGTCCTTTATGCTTGGAGCTGGCCCTGATGATAACAGTAACTCATGTTCTATGCAGCCCGCTTCCCTCTTTGACAGATAGACAAAATGTGCCCGAGACACGTGGTCGTGCTTTGATCATACTGGAGGCACTGGCTGCCAGCCACTAACCTGTCATTGATGAGTAGGAACAACACGTACCTGTAGGTTATTCCCTGGCTGTCTAGTGTAAAACTTTAAACTACCACCTTCTGTCTGGGTCATGTTGCATTTGCACTGCTTTCTGTCACTCTCTAACCTCATCCTCAGGCTCAATTGCTACCGCAATAGAGGTTTCTCTCATGTCCCGTTATAATGACTGTAGTTATTGGATTGTTTTTCCATGTCCAACTCAGTCTGCAGTGCACAATGAATGATTAGGCTATATCAACACTGAATTTTCACTGTCTGCGTGGATCATCACAATCATTATCTTCATCATCATCATCATCCTCAGCGTTCATCATGATGTTCTAATCTACTGCATCAAGTAAGAGTGATATCAAGTTTTGTGAAATTCAACCTTTGATGAAGAAGAAGAAGAAGAAGAAGAAGAAGAAGAAGATTGTATACCTCTCAGATACCCCTCAGAATATTGTTTACCCCTCAGATTACATTAAAAGTCCAGTCACATCATAGCAATGACCCATGCAGACAGATAGACATGGAACGGATCTTGAACCATTGCGCACCAAAAACCCACACCTGGTTGATCAATATTCGGGTACCACTTACGGGCCATGCTTTGCGGTCTCTGGTCCATGCTTTGCCGACTCCACGGTTTCTGTCCATCTCCGTACTCGGTGTCCGTGCCTACGGCATTCCCCGGTAACGATCAGACAGAAGAGTAAAAACAACGGTTTAGTCAGATAAGGCATCGTGCCACGCGCAAGCATAAAATTTCACAAGTGAGTCCAAAACCCCGTTCAGTCCATGACTAGTCCTACAGGTATACAGCTTTGAATACCGACGCATCTTCTCGCTCACGGAAAACCAAGCGTTCTGACAGGCATTGCAACAGGGATGGTTGATGATGAGTAGGTTGTGTTTGAATACGGCTGCTTTGGAATCTATACTCTGAAAGGTTTCCTCCGATTGTCATTGGTTAGCAACTGCATAGCTGTTTCGATGCGCGCAGCAGTCAGTTGCAACCACACGGTTGGTCATTGTCGCAGAAGCAGACTCGCAGCAAGCGCACACGCAGGCAGGGAGCTCCGCGTCTACACAACTGGCATGTTCAACATGCTTGATAAAACCGTGGATTAGTATGTAGTTTAACCTCAAAATAACACCAATGTAGCCTACAGTACAGAGGAGGCGCAGTTATTGTCCTACTACTAATCCAGCCTGGTCTCATAGACTAGACGTATAGACGTAAGATAGTACACATAAATCAGGGATAGCCAAATTAGTATGATATGTTAAGTTTGGTATGGTTACATAAGAAAGAAGGTTACTTAAGCCAAAACTAAAACAGGGTGGATGGGTAGGCGTATAACACGAATGTCTAGCAACCCAAAGGTTGAGTGTTCAAATCTCATCATCGACAACTTTAGCACTTTTCAACTACTTACTACTTTGCAACTACTTTGCATGTTAGCTAACGCTTCCCCTAACCCTAACCTTAACCCTTTAACCTAACTCCTAATGCTAACCTTAACCTTAACCCCTAGCCTAGCTAACATTAGCATTAGCCAGCTAGCCACAAATTGGAAATCGTAAATCCGAGACACTTAGTGGAGGCTGGTGGGAGGAGCTATAGGGCTCATTGAAATGTCTGGAAATGGAATTATTGGGATGGAGTCAAACATGTGGTTGTGTTTGATACTGTTCCATTAATCCATTCCAGCCATTATAATGAGCCAGTCCTACTATAGCTCCTCCCACCAGCCATCCCTGAGCATCTCGGATTTACTTACAGAATAATACAAAATATTCTGAGACCATCTTGCAGCTACTAATCTTGTTCTGATTAGGTTTTAAGTGGAGATGAGATGCTGAGGGTGTGAGTAGTAAACAGTAGCCTATAGGCTATATTATAGGGCTAGATGGAGCCAACTTTGAGATAAACTCATTGTGCAACAACGTTAAGATAAAACTGCATCTGTAGTAGAAGAAAAACATAATAATTATGTATCACTTGTTGCAAATTGACGAAGTTCAAAGTTGCGCTGCGCAACGGCTTGCTCCTTAGTAGCCTATTATATGCTCTGTGATTCCTCCTTCCTCTCAAATTGAGATAAGGACCACTCCCAGGGGGGTCCTGGGCTCCATGATGGGACCTGGCTCTCAGATCCGCAGGGGGGTTAGAGGTGCTGGGGGGTTTGAGGCACCGGAGTCCCTGGGGCACTTCTTGTCCCGGCCGCGGTGTGGCGCGGAGCAGCAAAATCAGCAGCAGATGGCGCGGCTCTTTTTTAATGCTTTTTGTCGTCGCCCACTCAGCTCCAGTCTGCTGCAGACCCGGAAACGCAGTTTATCCGGGATTTCAGTGCAATTCTCCCCACCACGTACGCCCGGAGATCTCCCACTGTCATCCGAAGCAAGCCACTGTGCTGGACTCACGCCAACCCAGCTATAGGCTGCTGCACTGCTGGTTCCCGGTTATGTAATGTGAAAGTTAGTCTGCATATTAAAAAGGGATACATTCATTGTGTTTATTTGTCTGGATTGACGCTCTATTCCCCAAAGACACTTAATGCGCCATCAATATTTATAGAAATACAATATGACAAATTGAATTGGTCAAAGCAAACAGATAAACATACATCAGGCATTGATTTGATGTTTGATTTAATTGAAGAGATCACTGTGTACATGCAGGAGCTTTGCATGTTATAGCCCAGTGTGCCTCCCAAATGGCATCCTATCCCAAATGGCACCCCATTCCCTATACAGTTTTTGACCAGAATCCTATTAGCCCTGGTCAAAAGTAGTGCACTACATAGGGAATAGGGTGTCATTTGGGATACACACCTACTGTTGTTTATGCTATTACAGGTGACATCAATCCCTCTGTGTGAGTTCTAACAGGACATGCTCTAGGCTTGACCTTTAGCTCGATGTGAGTGTCTCTTAACTAAGCTTCCCACTGTGCACAGACGTCAATTCAACATCTATTCCACGTTGGTTCAATGGAATATCATTGAAATGACGTGGAAACAACGTTGATTCAACCAGTGTGTGCCCTTTTTGCAGAGGTCTTCAGATGCTCCTCATGGTTTAACCACACACTCTACACGACAGGGAATAGCATGTAGCCTACAATAGCCACATGAACAGCAGTATTGTACAATCATAATGCAATATCACTAAACAAGGGATAAAAGCAGGCATATGAGCATCCGTTCAGTAAGGCTTGGTTCATCTTTCATCTCCTTACATGGTTTTCCCTCTATTGTGGAAATAAACGCCTTACACAACACATTTATATTTGTTTTGTGATATCCAGTCGCAATCTGTGATTGCTACATCAATGTTATACACCCATTGATTCTTGAAGAACATAACTTATTGAATGCCTAATGAGCTTAGTTCAACTGTCGTACCCCATCAGAACCCAAAATATAAGCTTTATTTACTCCAATGTTTGTAAACAATGTAATTGTAAAAATGTTCATCTCATGGATGGTCAGTTCTTGCATCCATAGCTCTGTCTATGAATTAGAGAGTGGTTACATTTCCACCAGCCCCATCCCTCAGCTGTTTACCAAATCCCCCTTTGTTATTATTTGAACTGCAGATTGCCCCTTTAAGCTTGATGAAGATAAAGACGAAGGTTCAATCTAATAACAGATTTCAAAAGACTGTGTTGCTGTGCTGTTAAGCTGGGGGTGCCCTGGTGCATCTCACATGCACACGCACACACCATCCCCCCCCCGTTGTGACCGAATGGTTTCAAATCCCTGACAGCTACAGAGGATGCATCCCAAATGGCAACCTATTCCTTATATACAGTGCAATCGGAAAGTATTCAGACCCCTTTACTTTTTCCACATTTTATTTACGTTACAGCCTTATTCTAAAATTGATTACATTTTACATAAAATACCCAATTATATATACCCAATTAGCAAATGTATATATATAAAAAAACGGAAATACAACATTTACATAAGTATTCAGACCCTTTACTCAGTACTTTGTTGAAGCACCTTTGGCAGCGATTACAGCCTAGAGTCTTCTTGGGTATGACGCTACAAGCTTGGCAGACCTGAATTTGGGGAGTTTCTCCCATTCTTCTCTGCAGATCCTCTCAAGCTCTGTCAGGTTGGCTGGGGAGCGGCGCTGCACAGCTATTTTCAGGTCTCTCCAGAGATGATAGATCGGGTTCAAGTCCGGCTCTGGCTGGACTTGAATCCCAGGTATTCCTTAAAGAGGTGGGGTTTCAAATGTCTCCGGAAGGTGGTGAGTGACTCCGCTGTCCTGGCGTCGTGAGGGAGCTTGTTCCACCATTGGGGTGCCAGAGCAGCGAACAGTTTTGACTGGGCTGAGCGGGAACTATGCTTCCGCAGAGGAAGGGGAGCCAGCAGGCCAAAGGTGGATGAACGCAATGCCCTCGTTTGGGTGTAGGGACTGATCAGAGCCTGAAGGTACACAGAGGTGCCGTTCCCCTCACAGCTCCATAGGCAAGCACCATGGTCTTGTAACAGATGCGAGCTTCAACTGGAAGCCAGTGGAGTGTGCGGAGGACCGGGGTGACGTGAGAGAACTTGGGAAGGTTGAACACCAGACGGGCTGCGGCATTCTGGATGAGTTGTAGGGGTTTAATGGCACAGGCAGGGAGCCCAGCCAACAGCGAGTTGCAGTAATCCAGACGGGAGATGACAAGTGCCTGGATTAGGACCTGTGCCGCTTCCTGTGTAAGGCAGGGTCGTACTCTCCGAATGTTGTAGAGCATGAACCTGCAGGATCGGGTCACCGCCTTGATGTTAGCGGAGAACGACAGGGTGTTGTCCAGGGTCACGCCAAGGCTCTTCGCACTCTGGGAGGAGGACACAACGGAGTTGTCAACCGTGATGGCGAGATCATGGAACGGGCAGTCCTTCCCCGGGAGGAAGAGCAGCTCCGTCTTGCCAAGGTTCAGCTTGAGGTGGTGATCCGTCATCCATACTGATATGTCTGCCAGACATGCAGAGATGCGATTCGCCACCTGGTTATCAGAAGGGGGAAAGGAGAAGATTAGTTGTGTATCGTCAGCGTAGCAATGATAGGAGAGGCCATGTGAGGATATGACAGAGCCAAGTGACTTGGTGTATAGGGAGAATAGGAGAGGGCCTAGAACTGAGCCCTGGGGGACACCAGTGGTGAGAGCACGTGGTGCGGAGACAGCTTCTCGCCACGCCACTTGGTAGGAGCGACCGGTCAGGTAGGACGCAATCCAAGAGTGAGCCGCGCCGGAGATGCCCAGCTCGGAGAGGGTGGAGAGGAGGATCTGATGGTTCACAGTATCAAAGGCAGCAGACAGGTCTAGAAGGACAAGAGCAGAGGAGAGAGAGTTAGCTTTAGCAGTGCGGAGAGCCTCCGTGACACAGAGAAGAGCAGTCTCAGTTGAATGACCAGTCCTGAAACCTGACTGGTTTGGATCAAGAAGGTCATTCTGAGAGAGATAGCAAGAGAGTTGGCTAAAGACGGCACGCTCAATAGTTTTGGAAAGAAAATAAAGAAGGGATACTGGTCTGTAGTTGTTGACATCAGTGGGATCGAGTGTTGGTTTTTTGAGAAGGGGTGCAACTCTCGCTCTCTTGAAGACAGAAGGGACATAGCCAGCGGTCAAGGATGAGTTGATCAGCGAGGTGAGGTAGGGGAGAAGGTCACCGGAGATGGTCTGGAGAAGAGAGGAGGGGATGGGGTCAAGCGGGCAGGTTGTTGGGCGGCCTGCAGTCACAAGTCGCAAGATTTTATCTGGAGAGAGAGGGGAGAAAGAAGTCAAAGCATAGGGTAGGGCAGTGTGAGCAGGACCAGCAGTGTCATTAGACTTAACAAACGAAGATCGGATGTCGTCAACCTTCTTTTCAAAGTGGTTGACGAAGTCATCCACAGAGAGAGAGGAGGGGGGGGGGGGGTGAGGAGGATTCAGCAGGGAGGAGAATGTGGCAAAGAGCTTCCTAGGGTTAGAGGCAGATGCTTGTAATTTAGAGTGGTAGAAAGTGGCCTTAGCAGCAGAAACAGATGAAGAAAATGTAGAGAGGAGGGAGTGAAAAGATGCCAGGTCGGCAGGGAGTTTAGTTTTCTTCCATTTCCGCTCCGCTGCCCGGAGCTCTGTTCTGTGAGCTCGCAATGAGTCATCAAGCCACGGAGCTGGAGGGGAGGACCGAGCCGGCCAGGAGGATAGGGGACACAGAGAGTCAAAGGATGCAGAAAGGGAGGAGAGGAGGGTTGAGGAGGCAGAATCAGGAGATTGGAGGGAGAAGGATTGAGCAGAGGGAAGAGATGATAGGATGGAAGAGGAGAGAGTATTGGGAGAGAGAGAGCGAAGGTTGCGGCGGCGCATTACCATCTGTGTAGGGGCAGAGTGAGTAGTGTTGGAGGACTGCGAGAGAGAAAAGGATACAAAGTAGTGGTCGGAGACATGGAGGGGAGTTGCATTAGTAGAAGAGCAGCATCTAGTAAAGATGAGGTCAAGCGTATTGCCTGCCTTGTGAGTAGGGGGGGACGGTGAGAGGGTGAGGTCAAAAGAGGAGAGGAGTGGAAAGAAGGAGGCAGAGAGAAATGAGTCAAATGTAGATGTAGGGAGGTTGAAATCCCCCAAAACTGTGAGGGGTGAGCCATCCTCAGGAAAGGAACTTATCAAGGCGTCAAGCTCATTGATGAACTCTCCAAGGGAACCTGGAGGGCGATAGATGACAAGGATATTAAGCTTAAATGGGCTAGTGACTGTGACAGCATGGAATTCAAATGAGGAGATAGACAGATGGGTTAGGGTAAAAATTGAGAATGTCCACTTGGGAGAGATGAGGATTCCTGTGCCACCACCCCTCTGACCAGATGCTCTCGGGGTATGCGAGAACACATGGTCAGACGAGGAGAGAGCAGTAGGAGTAGCAGTGTTTTCAGTGGTAATCCATGTTTCCGTCAGCGCCAGGAAGTCAAGGGACTGGAGGGTAGCATAGGCTGGGATGAAGTCAGCCTGTTTGGCAGCAGAACGGCAGTTCCAGAGGCTGCCTGAGACCTGGAACTCCAGGTGTGTGGTGCGTGCAGGGACCACCAGGTTAGAGAGGCAGCAGCCACGCGGTGTGAGGCGTTTGTGTAGCCTGTACGGAGAGGAGAGAACAGGGATAGGCAGAGGCATAGTTGACAGGCTGCAGCAGATGGCTACAATAATGCAGAGGAGATCGGAATAAAATGAACTAAACATCTGGGAAAGGAGAGAGCCACAACTCCCAAATATAACTCTCCCAACTTCCACCTCAGAAACTATAATTGTTGTAAACTACAGCGGTTCAATGTTTTCTAGGAATAGACTAACCTAGTTTATTCAGCTAGCTAACTAGGTGCAGTATTATTCCATGAAAAACGTCCGGGCACCTCGTCATAACACACGGCACGAACACACAGAGAGAGCCAAACTAACGTTAGCTAGTCACCCATGTCCCGAATTCCTTGAGCGACTCGGGCTATCAATATGAAAAAAACAAAACACAAGTGTAGGTTATGACTTACCCCTTGCAGCTACTATTAGCTAGCCAAGTGCAAAGCTAGCCACTGAATTGACTCAGCCAGTTCGCGTCTGTTCACTCGGTCGTTCCAGCTATTGTTTACAAGTAGCTATCCAGGTTGCAACAAGCTTGCTAATTTTCAAGCACAGTAGCCACTTGCTACCTAACGTTAACGGTTCAGACAATGAGGTTAGAAAACAGCTGAATGGTAGGCAATTATTGTATGTGATTATTGTAGGCAGCCAGCTGGCGTAATTACAGGCACTCTCAGGCGTGAAACAACTATACCGTTGCTGATAGCTAGTTAGTTAGCTAGCTAGAATAGTTAGCAAACTAGCTAGCCATTGACCTTCAATGCTGCAGAAATGTTTCGGTATCCTTCCCCACATGTGTGCCTCGACACAATCCTGTCTCGGCGCTCTACATACAATTCCTTCGACCTCATGGATTGGTTTTTGTTCTGACATGCACTGTCAATTGTGGGACCTTATATGGACAGGTGTGTGCCTTTCCAAATCATGTCCAATCAATTGAATTTACCACAGGTGGACTCCAATCAAGTTGTAGAAAAATCACAAGGATGATCAATGGAAACAGGATGCACCTGAGCTCAATTTTGAGTCTCATAGCAAAGGGTCTGAATACTTATGTAAATAAGTTATTTCTGTTTTAAATTTTTAATACATTTGCCAACATTTCTAAAAACCTGTTTTCACTTTGTCATTATGGGGTATTGTGTGTAGATTGATAAGGGAAATGTTTTATTTAATACATTTTAGAATAAGGCTGTAACGTAACAAAATGTGGAAAAAGTCAAGCAGTCTGAATACTTTCCGAATGCACTGTAGTTATCACGTTTCAGGAGAAGACCCAGATGCAGACAGTGTTGAAGTAACAAAAGTTTATTACAAAAACAGAGCAGGCAAACGACAGGTCAAGGGCAGGCAGTGGTCAGTAATCCAGATCAGAGTAAAAAAGGTACAGAATGGCAGGCAGTCACAGGGTCAGGGCAGGCAGAGGTCAATAATCCAGGGTGGTGTGACAAGGTACAGAACGGCAGGCAGGCTCAGGGTCAGGGCAGGCAGAATGGTCAAAACCAGGAAAACTAGAAAACAGGAACTTGAAAAAGACAGAAGCAAGAGGAAAACCGCTGGTAGGCTTGACGAAACAAAACGAACTGGCAACAGACAAACAGAGAACACAGGTATAAATACACTGGGGATAATGGGGAAGATGGGCGACACCTGGAGGGGGGTGGAGACAATCACAAAGACAGGTGAAACAGATCAGGGTGTGACAGTAGACAACTAATCCTGGCCGTAACAATGACTGAATAAACAACAATTACATTATGGTGCATGCTAACCATTAATAGGGATGCACCATAACGTGCTGGAATTATTTCCATGACAGCTTTAGCAGTAGTGCCATCCAGCTGCATGGGTGATTGACACAGAGGTACAGAGCTACTGGCTGCTATTTGGAGTTAAATGACTACTCTCCCGGCCAGGGCAGGGCTATTACTGATGCTTTAACAGACTACAGCTGGAGTTGGAGAAGCTCTTTGACACAGGGCACTGTAAACCTGGGCCATACTCAGCAGGGATTAACATTCACCATGTTGCAGAGGAAAATGGAATGGAATCATAGTCATAGAATAGACTGGTCCAGATCCATTTCTGCCAACTTGCCAACTCCTTGTCACTCATTGTCACTCCAAACATGACGATTCCATAAGGAGTTATAGAGAGCAGAAACAGACTGGTATCCATGCTGGTCATAAAACACTAACAGGATGAGGAGTTATAGAGAGTAGAAACAGACTGGTATCCATGCTGGTCATAAAACACTAACAGGATGAGGAGTTATAGAGAGTAGAAACAGACTGGTATCCATGCTGGTCATAAAACACTAACAGGATGAGGAGTTATAGAGAGCAGAAACAGACTGGTATCCATGCTGGTCATAAAATACTAACAGGATGAGGAGTTATAGAGAGCAGAAACAGACTGGTGTCCATGCTGGTCATAAAACACTAACAGGATGAGGAGTTATAGAGAGTAGAAACAGACTGGTATCCATGCTGGTCAGAAAACACTAACAGGATGAGGAGTTATAGAGAGTAGAAACAGACTGGTATCCATGCTGGTCATAAAATACTAACAGGATGAGGAGTTATAGAGAGTAGAAACAGACTGGTATCCATGCTGGTCATAAAATACTAACAGGATGAGGAGTTATAGAGAGCAGAAACAGACTGGTATCCATGCTGGTCAGAAAACACTAACAGGATGAGGAGTTATAGAGAGTAGAAACAGACTGGTATCCATGCTGGTCATAAAACACTAACAGGATGAGGAGTTATAGAGAGTAGAAACAGACTGGTATCCATGCTGGTCATAAAATACTAACAGGATGAGGAGTTATAGAGAGTAGAAACAGACTGGTATCCATGCTGGTCATAAAATACTAACAGGATGAGGAGTTATAGAGAGTAGAAACAGACTGGTATCCATGCTGGTCATAAAATACTAACAGGATGAGGAGTTATAGAGAGTAGAAACAGACTGGTATCCATGCTGGTCAGAAAACACTAACAGGATGAGGAGTTATAGAGAGCAGAAACAGACTGGTATCCATGCTGGTCAGAAAACACTAACAGGATGAGGAGTTATAGAGAGTAGAAACAGACTTGTATTCTCTTGTGAAATGGACACTAGAGAACTTCTGAATGTTTAATGCATTTCTATATCTACCTGAAACATTCTGAACATTGTGTCTTAATTTTTGTTCCATGTACAGTTCTCTATCTATCTGCAACGGGGACTTTCCCAAGTATTTTAAGGGTAACTTGACAACTAATATTTAATTTTTTTGTACTACAGTGTTATTTTCTCTAGAGAACTCAATTTATCTGCAATTCTTTCTGATTATTTCTAAGGGTGCCCATGACACAATAATATTTTATTGTAGCCTGTTTGGTTTGAATGCCCCCTGCAATTCCAGGAAATCAGCATTTATATTCATCTTCAAGAAAAATGTGTGAAATTCAATATCTGCTGCTGTGAAGAAATTATGATGATGAAAGGATGCATTTCCATTCCACTATAACCAGACCCCTGGACATATCTCTTCACAAATGCTCTTGATGTTCCGTCACAATCATTCCACAGTCAAGACACTCACTGGGTTATAGTGGATGTGTACCGTGTGTGTAGTATCTGGGGGTCAGAAGAGGTGAGGACTGGAGGCTATAAGACATTTCTATCTAATCAGAGGCGTCATGCACCGCAAAGCGGTCTGTCTGTATCATCCTGACTGGTGGTTCTTTTTTTTTTTTATGAACTAAATATGTTTCTCTGCATCTCTGCTAAAATCTGGGTAAAAAATGTAAAGGAATGTGAGTCATATTCAGTATATTTAGTTATTGCTTATCTGGGCTAGCTAAAGCCAACTTAAAAAAAAATGCTAGGTGGCTAGTAGTATTAGAGAGACAAAACAACAACAACATACACTACCGGTAATTTTTTTTAGAACATTTACCTATTCAAGGGTTTTTCTTTATAATAGTGAAGACATCAAAACTATGAAATAACACATATGGAATAATGTAGTAACCAAAAAAGTGTTAAACAAATCAAAATATATTTTATATTTGAGATTCTTCAAATAGACACCCTTTGCCTTGATGACAGCTTTGCACACTCTTGGCATTCTCTCAACCAGCTTCATCTGGAATGATTTTCCAACAGTCTTGAAGGAGTTCCCACATATGCTGAGCACTAGTTGGCTGCTTTTCCTTCACTCTACAGTCAGACTCATCCCAAACCATCTCAATTTGGTTGAGGTTGGGGGATTGTGGAGGCCAGGTCATCTGATGCAGCACTCCATCACTCTCCTTCTTGGTAAAATAGCCCTTACACAGCCTGGAGGTGTGTTGGGTCATTGTCCTGTTGAAAAACAAATTATAGTCCAACTAAGCCCAAACCAGATGGGATGGCGTATTGCTGCAGAATGCTGTGGTAGCCATGCTGGTTAAGTGTGCCTTGAAATCTAAATAAATGACAGACAGTGTCACCAGCAAAGCACCCCCACACCATAACACCTCCTCCTCCATGCTTTATGGTGGGAAATACACATGCAGAGATCATCCGTTCACCCACACCGCATCTCACAAAGACACGGCGGTTGGAACCAAAAATCTCAAATTTGGACTCATTAGTCCAAAGGACAAATTTCCACCAATCTAATGTCCATTGCTCGTGTTTATTGGCCCAAGCAAGTCTCTTCTTCGTATTGGTGTCCTTTAGTAGTGGTTTCTTTGCAGCAATTCGACCACAAAGGCCTGATTCACACAGTCTCCTCTGAACAGTTGATGTTGAGATGTGTCTGTTACTTGAACTCTGTGAAACATTTATTCGGGTTGCAATTTCTGAGGCTGGTAACTCTAATGAACTGATCCTCTGCAGCAGAGGTAACTCTGGGTCTTCCATTCTTGTGGCGGTCCTCATTAGAGCCAGTTTCATCATAGCGCTTGATGGTTTTTGCAACTGCACTTGAAGAAACTTTCAAAGTTCTTGAGATTTTCTGGATTGACTGACCTTCATGTCTCAAAGTAATGATGGACTGTCATTTCTCTTTGCTTATTTGAGCTGTTCTTGCCATAATATGGACTTGGTATTTTACCAAATAGGGCTATCGTCTGTATACCCCCCCTACCTTGTCAACTGATTGGCTCAAACACATTAAGAAGGAAATAAATTGTCACGCCCTGGCCTTAGAGATCACCTGTATTCTCTGTTTGGTTAGGTCAGGGTGTGATTTGGATAGAATCTAGTTTATTCTACTTCTATGTTGGCTGGGTGTGGTTCCCAATCAGAGGCAGCTGTCCATCGTTGTCTCTGATTGGGGATCATACTTAGGCAGCCATTTTGCCTACCTATGTTGTGGGATCTTGTTTCTGATTCTGTTTGGCTTGTTGGATTTTGTTATTTTGTCTGTGTTTATTAGAATAAACGATTATGTACGCATACCACGCTGCACCTTGGTCCAATCCTTTAAACAACGAACGTGACAGATTAGAGCCAACTCCCCGCACTCGCGTTAAGGAGCGTGGGACCATACAGGCACCCTGTTATGCTGTGATATGCACTGTATCTCCAGTGCGCATGCGAGACCTATTCACAAGATAAACCAGATGTGTTAGGCATGCATCCGTTTGATTTTGCACAATTGTCTTGCCGTATATCAATAATCCACATGCGTAAAGTATACTGTAAATGCTTGTGTACAGAATAATGCATCTGTTTGCACCAATGCACCATTTCCTTCCCAGTATGGTAATAGGAGACAATTGTCATGAATATACTGTAAACAGAGGAGCGCTTCAACAGGAAAGGTGAGAGAGAGTTAGGGAGGAGCGCTTCGAGAGGAAAGGTAAGAGAACGTTAGGGAGGAGCGCTTCGATATAAAAGGTGAGAGAGAGTTAGGGAGGAGCGCTTCGAGAGGAAAGGTAAGAGAAAGTTAGGGAGGAGCGCTTCGATATAAAAGGTGAGAGAGAGTTAGGGAGGAGCGCATCGAGAGGAAAGGTGAGAGAGAGTTAGGGAGGAACGCTTCGATAGAAAAGGTGAGAGAGAGTTAGGGAGGAGCGCATCGAAAGGAAAGGTCAGAGAGAGACAGTCTTCTTCCCTAATGGCACCTATTTCCTTTATAGTGCACTACTTTTGACCAGGACCTGGCCCAAGAAGAACCCCTAGCCTTATAGGGGATTTGTGCTGTGACTTTATAGGGATGAATCCTAACTTTGGATATCAAGCGCTTGTAATAACGCAAAGTTTCACGTTTCATATCTTATATATTTTTCGATGTGACATCTGCGATAGAAAAGGTTTTCCAGGAAATGAGGTGCTTTTCACGCGTATCTCCCGTTGACACCAATGCATGATTTATCCAACAATCGGAATGACATCAATGCATGATTTAAGCAAAGGTCCGACTTAGCAGAGGTGCATGCGCATATGTCAAGTTCAGATATCTTGACTACCAGACTTGACATGAATCCACAGGTGCAGTACTGAATACCTGCTGATACTAGAACACCTGCTGCTCTACATGGTTCCAAAGACTAACGACTGAAATACATGTATTTATAATCCAACCGTCCGCCTCTAGCGTGTGGTGTAATATGTGATGAGCACAGTTATAGGGGTTACTTGACAGCTGGCAAAACATAATGATGATGAAATTAAGGTAAAGCACAATGCTGCATGACATTCTCCAGAGACTACATACAGTAGAAATCACTACCAACACTCAATTAACAGATGGACACATCATAAGTAATTTATATGAATTGCAATGGAGAGACCATTATTCCATGGACACTTTATTCTCTCTCTCTCTCTCTCTCTCTCGCTTTCCCCCTCTCGCTTTCCCCCTCCCTCCCTCCCTCCCACCCACAGTAGATTCAGAGTTAGGGCACCCTACAGAGCTCCCCACTGTGTGAGTGTGACAGCTAGCTAGGCCTTAGAAGCGGCCTGATCTACACTGACAGCCTCTGACACACAACCTGCTGAGTACACACACGGACACACGGACACACACACACACCTGCCAACCAGCAGCAGGCTACAAAGCAAACATCTCTACACACACAGACACAGTCAGCCCTTCCGCCTCAGCTTGCCTGGCTGTGCCTGGGTATCATCATTTCTATAAACCAGGGACAAGCTCTCTCCGTGCCTGGGTATCATCATTTCTATAAACCAGGGGCAAGCTCTCTCCGTGCCTGGGTATCATCATTTCTATAAACCAGGGGCAAGCTCTCTCCGTGCCTGGGTATCATCATTTCTATAAACCAGGGGCAAGCTCTCTCCGTGCCTGGGTATCATCATTTCTATAAACCAGGGGCAAGCTCTCTCCGTGCCTGGGTATCATAATTTCTATAAACCAGGGGCAAGCTCTCTCCGTGCCTGGGTATCATCATTTCTATAAACCAGGGGAAAGCTCTCTCCGTGCCTGGGTATCATCATTTCTATAAACCAGGGGCAAGCTCTCTCCGTGCCTGGGTATCATCATTTCTATAAACCAGGGACAAGCTCTCTCCGTGCCTGGGTATCATCATTTCTATAAACCAGGGGCAAGCTCTCTCCGTGCCTGGGTATCATAATTTCTATAAACCAGGGGCAAGCTCTCTCCGTGCCTGGGTATCATCATTTCTATAAACCAGGGGAAAGCTCTCTCCGTGCCTGGGTATCATCATTTCTATAAACCAGGGGCAAGCTCTCTCCGTGCCTGGGTATCATCATTTCTATAAACCAGGGGCAAGCTCTCTCCGTGCCTGGGTATCATCATTTCTATAAACCAGGGGAAAGCTCTCTCCGTGCCTGGGTATCATCATTTCTATAAACCAGGGGCAAGCTCTCTCCATTTCTCTGCAACGATATAAGAGATTTCAGACCGCTCTTCAAACAGTTTTGTGTGTGTGTGTGTCTCTCGCTCAACTCCTATGCTGTAACAATTAGTGGCGGGGGAGTGAGTGAGTGACAGGGAAAAGCCGGAGATCACAGATGGGTTGTGCTCCAGCCGGGTAGAGAGGCTTTTGGCCCTGTGCTTCGTGGTGGATTACAATTCAAAACATGAAATTGTCTTATGTAATACATTGTAGTGCAGATGATAACACACTGCTACCGACCAGCATGGAGAAGCTGTTACGCAATCCATGTTTGACCTTGCCAAACACACACACGCACGAACACACACACATGGGAAAGTGCACACACACACACACACACACACACACGGGAAGCACATGCACACACACAAAATCAAAATGTATGTCACATGTAGTGGATACAGAAGCTGTAAACAATACTCTCACACACGATGTGGAAATATGTTGTGCATGCATAAAATTTTTTGGAATGGTTTGTGATTAGGGTAACATTTAAATGTTTTATAGACAAATAAAATACATAAATTACATTTTGAAAAAAATAAAATGTTTCAGTAAATTAGTGAAGTAATAAAATAAATTGCTTTAAATGCAGACAGGCTTAAAGACCAAACTGCTTCCAAAGTCAAGTCAGCAAGGTGTAGGTAGAACATTTTAGCATGGTTAAAATAATAGTATTGATGCCTTGATAGAAAAACTTTAAGACACCACAATTATGATATAAACCTTTGATTGTAATTGCTAGTCATTTAGATTTGGTGTTCCTGTTAAAAAATGATGACAATATACAGTACATATACAATATATAGTACCTATATCCAATATACAGTACATATACAATATATAGTACCTATATACAATATACAGCACATATACAATATACAGTACCTATATACAATATACAGTACATATACAATATACAGCACATATACAATATATAGTACCTATATACAATATACAGCACATATACAATATATATTACCTATATACAATATACAGTACATACACAATATACAGTACATATATACAATATACAGTACATATACAATATATAGTACCTGCAGCTGAAGTCGGAAGTTTACATACACTTAGGTTGGAGTCATTAAAACTTGTTTTTCAACCACTCCACAAATGTCATTTTAACAAACTATAGTTTTGGCAAGTCGGTTAGGACATCTACTTTGTGCATGACACAAGTAATTGTTCCAACAATTGTTTACAGACAGATTATTTCACTTACAATTCACTGTTTCACAATTCCAGTGGGTCAGAAGTTTACATACAGTGGGGAAAAAAAGTACTTAGTCAGCCACCAATTGTGCAAGTTCTCCCACTTGAAAAGATGAGAGAGGCCTGCAATTTTCCTCATAGGTAAACGTCAACTATGACAGACAAAATGAGAAAAAAAAATCCAGAAAATCACATTGTAGGATTTTTAATGAATTTATTTGCAAATTATGGTGGAAAATAAGTATTTGGTCACCTACAAACAAGCAAGATTTCTGGCTCTCACAGACCTGTAACTTCTTCTTTAAGAGGCTCCTCTGTCCTCCACTCGTTACCTGTATTAATGGCACCTGTTTGAACTTGTTATCAGTATAAAAGTCACCTGTCCACAACCTCAAACAGTCACACTCCAAACTCCACTATGGCCAAGACCAAAGAGCTGTCAAAGGACACCAGAAACAAAATTGTAGACCTGCACCAGGCTGGGAAGACTGAATCTGCAATAGGTAAGCAGCTTGGTTTGAAGAAATCAACTGTGGGAGCAATTATTAGGAAATGGAAGACATACAAGACCACTGATAATCTCCCTCGATCTGGGGCAACACGCAAGATCTCACCCCGTGGGGTCAAAATGATCACAAGAACGGTGAGCAAAAATCCCAGAACCACACGGGGGGACCTAGTGAATGACCTGCAGAGAGCTGGGACCAAAGTAACAAAGCCTACCATCAGTAACACACTACGCCACCAGGGACTCAAATCCTGCAGTGCCAGACGTGTCCCCCTGCTTAAGCCAGTACATGTCCAGGCCCGTCTGAAGTTTGCTAGAGTGCATTTGGATGATCCAGAAGAGGATTGGGAGAATGTCATATGGTCAGATGAAACCAAAATATAACTTTTTGGTAAAAATTCAACTCGTCGTGTTTGGAGGACAAAGAATGCTGAGTTGCATCCAAAGAACACCATACATACTGTGAAGCATGGGGGTGGAAACATCATGCTTTGGGGCTGTTTTTCTGCATAGGGACCAGGACGACTGATCCGTGTAAAGGAAAGAATGAATGGGGCCATGTATCGTGAGATTTTGAGTGAAAACCTCCTTCCATCAGCAAGGGCATTGAAGATGAAACGTGGCTGGGTCTTTCAGCATGACAATGATCCCAAACACACCGCCCGGGCAACGAAGGAGTGGCTTCGTAAGAAGCATTTCAAGGTCCTGGAGTGGCCTAGCCAGTCTCCAGATCTCAACCCCATAGAAAATCTTTGGAGGGAGTTGAAAGTCTGTGTTGCCCAGCGACAGCCCCAAAACATCACTGCTCTAGAGGAGATCTGCATGGAGGAATGGGCCAAAATACCAGCAACAGTGTGTGAAAACCTTGTGAAGACTTACAGAAAACGTTTGACCTGTGTCATTGCCAACAAAGGGTATATAACAAAGTATTGAGAAACTTTTGTTATTGACCAAATACTTATTTTCCACCATAATTTGCAAATAAAATCATTAAAAATCCTAAAATGTGATTTTCTGGAGAGAAAAAAATCTCATTTTGTCTGTCATAGTTGACGTGTACCTATGATGAAAATTACAGGCCTCTCTCATCTTTTTAAGTGGGAGAACTTGCACAATTGGTGGCTGACTAAATACTTTTTTTCCCCACTGTACACTAAGTAGACTGCCTTTAAACAGCTTGGAAAATTACAGAAAATGATGTCATGGCTTTAGAAGCTTCTGATAGGCTAATTGACATAATTTGAGTCAATTGGAGGTGTACCTGTGGATGTATTTCAAGGCCTACCTTCAAACTCAGTGCCTCTTTGCTTGACATCATGGGAAAATCAAAAGAAATCAGCCAAGCTCAGAAAAAAGATTGTAGACCTCCACAAGTCTGGTTCATCCTTGGGAGCAATTTCCAAACGCCTGAAGGTACCAAGTTAATCTGTACAAACAATAGTACGCAAGTATAAACACCATGGGACCACGCAGCCGTCATACCACTCAGGAATGAGACGCGTTCTGTCTCCTAGAGATGAACGTACTTTGTGAGAAAAGTGCAAATCAATCCCAGAACAATAGCAAAGGACCTTGTGAGGATGCTGGAGGAAACAGGTACAAAAGTTTCTATATCTGTCACGGTTTCGGCCGAGGCTGCTCCTCTTCCTTGTTCGGGCAGGCTTCGGCGGTCGTCGTCTCCGGAGTACTAGCTGCCACCGTTCTATGTTTCATGTTCATTTGGTTTTGTCTGTTCATAACACCTGTCCCTTATTTGTGTCTTAATTGTTTCCCTATTTAGTTTCGTGTGTGTGGGTCAGGTGTTATGCGTGATTGTTATTTGTCAGACTGCCTCTGTAGGGTTTATTTCTCTCGTTGTGGCGTGTTCCCGAGAGTTCGCACTGCGTGCGCTTTTCATGTGTATTTCGCACTGTGTTTTGTGCGTAATTTGTTTTGCGCCACCCGGTTGGGTAGGCGACTGTTTTTGTTCACGTGTTGAACATTACTATAAAAGACGGTTGAAGTCATCCTGGTTCCTGCGCTTGATTCCTTCCACTCATCTACACACACCACTCTGACAGAATCACGCATCATATCCATGGAATCAGCAGGAGCGACCGCGCCGACAGCCGAGATGGCTGAACGTCTTCGTGGCCAGGAGGACCGCATCAACCAGGTCTGTCATGCCCTGGAGGGGGTGATGAATACTCTGCACCGATGGGAGACCAGCGGGGTTCCCACACCTCCACGAACCGAACCAGCCCCATCGGTCAGCCCTCCTGTCTCATCTCCGGAACCTAGTGGGATTCGGCTCTCGCTCCCGAGGGTGTACGACGGCTCCACTGCCGGGTGTCAAGGGTTCCTGCTGCAGGTGGAGCTCTACCTCGCCACCGTACACCCGGCGCCCTCGGGACACGAGAGCGTCTCAGCCCTCATCTCCTGTCTCACCGGCAAGGCGTTGGAGTGGGCCAACGCCGAGTGGAGGAGAATGGACGCCGCTACCACGAACTATGCGGAGTTCTCCCGCCGCTTCCGTGCTGTGTTCGACCATCCACCAGAGGGGAAGGCGGCGGGGGAGCGTCTATTCTACCTCCGACAGGGGATGAGGAGCGCCCAGGACTTTGCCTTGGAGTTTCGGACCCTAGCGGCTGATGCAGGGTGGAATGAGCGGGCCCATATCGACCATTTCCGCTGCAGCCTCCGGGAGGACGTCCAGCGAGAGTTGGCGTGCAGGGACACTTCGTTGACTTTCGACCAGCTTGTCGACATGGCCATCCGGCTGGATACCCTGCTCGCCACCCGTGGACGTCCCGGGAGGGGGTTGCCCATTCCACTCTCCAGCACCTCCGAGCCGAGCCCTATGGAGCTCGGAGGTGCTGGCGCTAGGGAACGAAGGAGGAGGAGCCCGAGGGGACCCGGCCCTTGCACCAACTGTGGTCGTGGAGGGCACACCGCGGCTAGGTGTTGGGGCGGGTCCTCCAGTGAGGGAGAAGGCAGGTCACACATTGGGGGGTCCACCCAGGTGAGTAGGCGCCCTGCTTACCCAGAGCTTTCTGTCGTGCACCTAACCTTGCCTGTTTGTTTCCCACAGGTTGCACCTCGTTCCCAGCATAAGGCGCTGGTAGATTCAGGCGCAGCTGGGAATTTTGTAGATCGCCAGTTCTGTATAGAGTTAGGGATTCCCCTCCTTCCAGTGGATAAGCCTTTCCCCGTCCATGCCCTAGATAGCCGTCCGTTAGGGTCTGGGTTGATTAGGGAGGTCACAGCACCCCTTCAGATGATGGCGCAGGAGGGTCATGAGGAGAGAATTCAGCTCTATCTGATTGACTCTCCTGCGTATCCGGTAGTGCTGGGTCTTCCCTGGTTGATGACTCATGACCCTATTATTAGGTGGCGAGAGAAAGCTCTTAAAGGGTGGTCTGCTCAATGTGAGGGGCGGTGTCTGGGTGTTTCCATAGGGGCGACCTCGGTGGAGAGTCCGAATCTAATGCCAGCACTGCAGATTGCCCCCGAGTATGAGGATTTGGCACTGGCGTTCAGTAAGACTCGGGCGGCGCAGCTGCCGCCTCATAGGCGGGGGGATTGTGCGATAGATCTCCAGTCAGGAGCAGCTCTCCCGCGGAGCCATGTGTATCCCTTGTCTCAAGAGGAGAGAAAGGCTATGGAGACGTACATCTCTGAGTCTCTTAGACAGGGATACATACGGGCCTCCGTTTCACCCGCTTCCTCAAGTTTCTTTTTTGTAAAGAAAAAGGATGGAGGTCTGCGCCCGTGTATTGATTACCGCGGTCTCAATCAGATCACAGTGAAGTACAGCTATCCACTTCCTCTGATTGCGACTATGACGGAGTCACTGCACGGTGCGCGGTTCTTTACAAAATTGGATCTTAGGAGCGCATATAACTTGGTGCGCATTCGAGAGGGCGATGAATGGAAGACAGCGTTTAGCACGACTTCCGGACACTACGAGTATCTAGTCATGCCATATGGGTTGATGAATGCTCCCTCAGTCTTCCAATCCTTCGTCGATGAGATTTTCCGGGACATGCAGGGACAGGGAGTAGTGGTGTACATCGACGACATTCTGGTGTATAGTCCTACCCGTGCTGAGCATGTAGCCCTGGTGCGCCGAGTATTGAGGCGGCTGTTGGAGCATGACCTATATGTCAAGGCAGAGAAATGTCTGTTTTTCCAGAAGTCGGTCTCCTTTCTGGGTTACCAGTTGTCTGCGTCAGGGGTGAAGATGGAGGTAGACCGGGTGTCAGCTGTGCGTAATTGGCAGACCCCAACCACTGTGAAGGAGGTGCAACGGTTCTTGGGTTTTGCGAATTATTACCGGAGGTTTATCCGGGGTTTTGGACAGGTGGCAGCTCCCATAACGTCTCTGTTAAAGGGGGGTCCGGTGCGCTTGCGGTGGTCAGCTGAGGCGGACAGGGCATTTGGGAGACTGAAGGACCTGTTTACCTCGGCGCCGGTGTTGGCGCATCCGGATCCCTCTTTACCGTTCCAAGTAGAGGTGGACGCGTCAGAGGCCGGGATAGGGGCCGTTCTTTCCCAGCGTTCTGGCACTCCACCTAAACTCCGTCCCTGTGCGTTTTACAGTAAGAAGCTCAGTCCGGCGGAGCGGAATTATGACGTAGGAGACAGGGAGCTGTTAGCCGTGGTACAGGCCCTAAAGGTGTGGCGGCATTGGCTCGAGGGGGCTCAACACCCTTTTCTCATTCTAACTGACCATCGTAACCTGGAGTACATCCGGGCAGCTAGGAGACTGAATCCTCGCCAGGCTCGCTGGACTATGTTTCTAGCCCGGTTTGTGTTTAAAATCACATACATCCCTGGGTCCCAGAACGGGAAGGCAGATGCTCTGTCTCGGCGGTATGACGCAGAGGAGAGGTCAGTTGAGTCCACGCCCATACTACCGGAGTCTTGTCTGGTTGCTCCGGTGGTGTGGGAGGTTGATGGTGAGATCGAGCGGGCGTTACGCACCGACCCGAGTCCTCCACAGTGTCCTGTGGGTCGGACGTACGTTCCGCTCGAGGTACGCGATCGCCTCATTTGTTGGGCTCATACGTCCCCCTCCTCTGGCCATCCGGGTATCGGCCGGACAGTGCACTGCCTTAGCACGAAGTACTGGTGGCCAACGTTAGCTAGGGATGTGAGGATTTATGTCTCCTCCTGTTCGGTGTGTGCCCAGTGTAAGGCGCCCAGACATTTGCCCAGGGGTAAGTTACAACCCCTGCCTATTCCACAACGACCCTGGTCCCACCTCTCGGTGGATTTTGTTACCGACCTTCCCCCCTCACAGGGGAATACTACCATCCTGGTCGTTGTGGATCGGTTCTCTAAGGCCTGTCGTCTCCTTCCCATGCCGGGTCTACCCACTGCCCTACAGACCGCAGAGGCTCTGTTCACCCATGTCTTCCGGCATTACGGGGTACCCGAGGATATAGTGTCTGACCGAGGCCCCCAGTTCACCTCTAGAGTGTGGAGAGCATTTATGGAACGGTTGGGGGTTTCGGTAAGCCTTACCTCGGGTTACCACCCGGAGAGTAATGGGCAGGTTGAACGTGTCAACCAGGATGTGGGTAGGTTTCTGAGGTCATACTGTCAGGGCCGGCCGGAGGAGTGGGCGAGATATGTGCCCTGGGCCGAGATGGCACAGAACTCTCTTCGCCACTCCTCCACCCAACTAACCCCTTTTCAGTGTGTATTAGGGTACCAGCCGGTTCTGGCACCATGGCATGAGAGCCAGATCGAGGCCCCCGCTGTGGATGAGTGGGTGCGGCGCTCGGAGGAGACGTGGGACGCTGCACACGTCCATCTGCAGCGTGCCATACGTCGACAGAAGACGAGCGCCGACCTACACCGCAGTGAGGGGCCAGTATACGCACCTGGAGATCGAGTCTGGCTCTCAACCAGAAACCTGCCCCTCCGCCTGCCCTGCCGGAAGCTGGGTCGGCGGTTTGTGGGGCCATTTAAAGTCCTGAGGAGATTGAACGAGGTGAGTTATAGGTTAGAACTACCTGTTGATTACAAAAATATTAACCCCTCGTTCCATGTGTCTCTCCTCAGGCCGGTGGTAGCTGGTCCACTCCAGGACTTTGAGATTGAGGAGACTCCTCCGCCCCCGTTGGACATCGAGGGGGCTCCGGCGTACACCGTGAGGTCCATCCTGGATTCTAGACGCCGGATGGGGGGTCTTCAATATCTCGTGGAGTGGGAGGGGTACGGTCCGGAGGAGCGGTGCTGGGTGCCAAGGAGGGACGTATTGGACCAGTCCCTACTGACCGATTTCCATCGGGGTCATCCTGCGCGCCCTGCTCCGCGTCGTCCGGGTCGTCCCCGAGCTCCGGGTCGGCGCACGGCTGGAGCCGCGCGTCAAGGGGGGGGTACTGTCACGGTTTCGGCCGAGGCTGCTCCTCTTCCTTGTTCGGGCAGGCTTCGGCGGTCGTCGTCTCCGGAGTACTAGCTGCCACCGTTCTATGTTTCATGTTCATTTGGTTTTGTCTGTTCATAACACCTGTCCCTTATTTGTGTCTTAATTGTTTCCCTATTTAGTTTCGTGTGTGTGGGTCAGGTGTTATGCGTGATTGTTATTTGTCAGACTGCCTCTGTAGGGTTTATTTCTCTCGTTGTGGCGTGTTCCCGAGAGTTCGCACTGCGTGCGCTTTTCATGTGTATTTCGCACTGTGTTTTGTGCGTAATTTGTTTTGCGCCACCCGGTTGGGTAGGCGACTGTTTTTGTTCACGTGTTGAACATTACTATAAAAGACGGTTGAAGTCATCCTGGTTCCTGCGCTTGATTCCTTCCACTCATCTACACACACCACTCTGACAATATCCACAATAAAGGAGGGACTGGTGCACTTCACAAAATAGATGGCATCATGAGGAAGGAAAATTATGTGGATATATTGAAGCAACATCTCAAGACATCAGTCAGGAAGTTAAAGATTGGTCGCAAATGGGTCTTCCAAATGGACAATGACCCCAAGCATACTTCCAAAGTTGTGGCAAAATGGCTTAAGGACAACAAAGTCAAGGTATTGGAGTGGCCATCACAAAGCCCTGACCTCAATCCTATAGAACATTTGTGGGCAGAACTGAAAAAGCGTGTGCGAGCAAGGAGGTCTACAAACCTGACTCAGTTACACCAGCTCTGTCAGGAGGAATGGGCCAAAATTCACCGAACTTATTGTGGGAAGCTACCTGAAACGTTTGACCCAAGTTAAACAATTTAAATACAAATTGAGTGTATGTAAACTTCTGACCCACTGGGATTGTGATGAAAGAAATAAAAGCTGAAATAAATCATTCTCTCTACTATTATTCTGACATTTCACATTCATATACAATATACAGAACATATACAATATATAGTACCTATATACAATATACAGTACATATACAATATACAGTACATATACAATATATAGCACCTATATACAATATACAGTACATATACAATTGACAATACATATATGCAATATACAGTAAATATATACAATATACAGCACATATACAATATACAGTACATATACAGTCGTGGTCAAACATTTTGAGAATGACACAAATATTAATTTTCACAAAGTCTGCTGCCTCAGTTTTGATTATGGAAATTTGCATAAAGTTCAGAATGTCATGAAGTGTGATCAGATGAATTGCAATTAATTGCAAAGTCCCTCTTTGCCATGAAAATGAACTTAATCCCAAAAAAACATTTCCACTGCATTTCAGCCCTGCCACAAAAGGACCAGCTGCCATCATGTCAGTGATTCTCTCGTTAACACAGGTGAGAGTGTTGACGAGGACAAGGCTGGAGATCACTCTGTCATGCTGATCGAGTTAGAATAACAGACTGGAAGCTTTAAAAGGAGGGTGGTGCTTGAAATCATTGTTCTTCCTCTGTTAACCATGGTTACCTGCAAGGAAACACGTGCCGTCATCATTGCTTTGCACAGAAAGGGCTTCACAGGCAAGGATATTGCTGCTAGTAAGATTACACCTAAATCAACCATTTATCGGATCATCAAGAACTTCAAGGAGAGAGGTTCAATTGTTGTGAAGAAGGCATCAGGGCGCCCAAGAAAGTCCAGCAAGCGCCAGGACCGTCTCCTAAAGTTGATTCAGCTGCGGGATCGGGGCACCACCAGTGCAGAGCTTGCTCAGGAATGGCAGCAGGCAGGTGTGAGTGCATCTGCATGCACAGTGATGCGAAGACTTTTGGAGGATGGCCTGGTGTCAAGAAGGGCAGCAAAGAAGCCACTTCTCTCCAGGAAAAACATCAGGGACAGACTGATATTCTGCAAAAGATACAGGGATTGGACTGCTGAGGACTGGGGTAAAGTCATTGTCTCTGATGAATCCCCTTTCCGATTGTTTGGGGCATCCGGAAAACACCTTGTCCGGAGAAAACAAGGTGAGCGCTACCATCAGTCCTGTGTCATGCCAACAGTAAAGCATCCTGAGACCATTCATGTGTGGGGTTGCTTCTCAGCCAAGGGAGTGGGCTCACTCACAATTTTGCCTAAGAACACAGCCATGAATAAAGAATGGTACCAACACATCCTCCAAGAGCAACTTCTCCTAACCATCCAAGAACAGTTTGGTGACGACCAATGCCTTTTCCAGCATGATGGAGCACCTTGCCATAAGGCAAAAGTGATAACTAAGTGGCTCGGGGAACAAAACATCAACATTTTGGGTCCATGGCCAGCAAACTCCCCAGACCTTAATCCCATTGAGAACTTGTGGTCGATCCTCAAGAGGCGGGTGGACAAACAAAAACACACAAATTCTGACAAACTCCAAGCATTGATTATGCAAGAATGGGCTGCCATCAGTCAGGATGTGGCCCAGAAGTTAATTGACAGCATGCCAGGGCGGATTGCAGAGGTCTTGAAAAAGAAGGGTCAACACTGCAAATATTGACTCTTTGCATAAACTTTGTCAATAAAAGCCTTTGACACTTATGGAATGCTTGTATTATACTTCAGTATACCATAGTAACATCTGACAAAAATATCTCATAACACTGAAGCAGCGAACTTGTGAAGACCAATACTTGTGTCATTCTCAAAACATTTGACCACGACTGTACGCAATACACAGTTCATATACAATATGCAGTACATATATATACAATATACAGTACATATAAAATATACAGTACATATACACTACCAGTCAAAAGTTTGGACACACCTACTCATTCAAGGGTTTTTCTTTATTTTTAAATTTTTTTACATTGTAGAATAATAGTGAAGACATCAAAACTATGAAATAACACATATGGAATCATGTAGTAACCAAAAAAGTGTTAAACAAATCAAAATATATTTTATATTTGAGATTCTTCAAATAGCCAGCCACCCTTTGCCTTGATGACAGCTTTGCACACTCTTGGCATTCTCTCAACCAGCTTCACCTGGAATGCTTTTCCAACAGTCTTGAAGGAGTTCCCACATATGCTGAGCTTTAGTTGGCTGCTTTTCCTTCACTCTGCGGTCCGATTAATCCCAAACCATCTCAATTTGATTGAGGTCGGGGGATTGTGGAGGCCAGTTCATCTGATGCAGCACTCCATCACTCTCCTTCTTGGTAAAATAGCCTTTAAACAGCCTGGAGGTGTGTTGGGTCATTGTCCTGTTCGAAAACAAATGATAGATGCTGTGGTAGCCATGCTGGTTAAGTGTGCCTTGAAATCTAAATAAATCACAGACAGTGTCACCAGCAAAGCACCCCCACACCATAACACCTCCTCCTCCATGCTTCACGGTGGGAACTACACATGTGGAGATCATCCTTTCACCTGCAGCGTGTCTCACAATGACACAGCGGTTTGAACCCAAAATCTCCAATTTGGACTCCAGACCAAAGGGCAAATTTCAACCGGTCTAATGTCCTCTGTTCGTGTTTCTTGGCCCAAGCAAGTCTCTTCTTCTTATTGGTGTCCTTTAGTTGTGGTTTCTTTGCAGCAATTCGACCATGAAGGCCTGATTCACACAGTCCCCTCTGAACAGTTGATGTTGAGATCTGTCTGTTACTTGAATTTATTTGGGCTGCAATTTCTGAGGCTGGTAACTCTAATGAACTGATCCTCTGCAGCAGAGGTAACTCTGGGTCTTCCATTCCTGTGGCGGTCCTCATGAGAGCCAGTTTCATCATAACACTTGATGGTTTTTGCGACTGCACTTGAAGAAACTTTCAAAGTTCTTGAAATGTTGGTATTTTACCAAATAGGGCTATCTTCTGTGTACCACCCCTACCTTGTCACAACACAACTGATTGGCTCAAAAGCATTAAGATGGAAAGAAATTCCACAAATTATCTTTTAAGAAGGCACACCTTCTTAAGGATCTAACCATTTTTTTTTCAATTTTTGCCTAAAATGACATACCCAAATCTAACTGCCTCTAGCTCAGGACCTGAAGGAAGGATATGCATATTCTTGATACCATTTGAAAGGAAACACTTTGAAGTTTGTGGAAATGTGAAATTACTGTAGGAGAATATAACACATTAGATCTGGGAAAAGATAATACAAACCAAAAAACATGTGTTTTCTATTATTTGTTTTGTTCCATCATCATTGAAATGCAAGAGAAAGGCCACAATATAATATTGCAGTTTAGGCGCAATTTAGATTCTGGCCACTAGATGGCAGCAGTGTGTGTGAAAAGTTTCAGATATATCCAGTGAAGCGTTGCAATACTGGACTATTTTGTATCAAATCTGCCCAAATGTGCCGAATTGGTCAATTGATACATTTTCAAGTACATAACTATAGAGAACATACAAAAATGATATGGTAATACAAAATGTAAGTTTACACACTCCCAGGAATGTCATACATGATGGATCACTAGCTTATACACTAACTTTCACACATCTAGATGGGTGTGGAGCCAGAGACAGCAGGGGTTCAAACTGTAGAACCCAGTTCCTACATTTGAATAGAAACATTGATTTTATCAAACAAAACTATGCTACATTTTATCTCTGAATGTAAGTACATTATTTACCTTCAGAGGTGAATGTATCAAACCAGTTGCCGTGATAAGTTTTTTGTTGTTGTGCACTCTCCTCAAACAATAGCATGGTATTTTTTCACTGTAGCTATTTTTCACAATAGCTACTGTAAATTGGACAGTGCAGTTAGATTAACAAGAATGTAAGCTTTCTGCCCATATAAGACATGTCTATGTCCTGGAAAGTTTGCTGTTAGTTACAACAGTCATGCTAATCACATTAGCGCACGTTAGCTCAACCGTCCTGTATACGGGACACCGATCCCGTAGAGGTTCATTGAAATACATTCCAGGTGACTACCTCATTAAGCTGGTTGAGAAAATGCCAAGAGTGTGCAAAGCTGTCATCAAGGCAAAGGGTGGCTATTTGAAGAATCTCAAATATAACATATATTTGTTTAACACTTTTTGGGTTACTACATGATTCCATATGTGTTATTTCATAGTTTTGATGTCTTCATTATTATTCTACAATGTAGAAAATAGTAAAAATAAAGAAAAACCCTTAAATGAGTAGGTGTTCTAAAGCTTTTTTACCGGTAGTGTACATACACAATATACAGTACATATACAATATACAGTACATATACAATATACAGTACATATATACAATATACAGTACATATACAATATACATTACATACATATGCAATATACAGTACATATACAATATACAGTACATATGTCATCTTGTATAAAGCATGACAACAGATAAGGTTGCATTGGCTACACAGTGTTTGTAAAACATTACAGATGGTATCTCATTTTATGAGGTTAGCATACAAAATCACTATAATAGTACATACATAATTAAATACAGCATTTAAAAAAAATGTATGTTGTTTTATACAAGTATTTTGTATGCTGACCTCACAAAATGAATTTCCATATAAATGGACAATTAAGTTATTGTTTTGTACTGTATGAAATGGGAGTGATACAGGGAAAAGTGATGTACAGTTCACATTACAGCTGGTAAACATAGCTAAGGACTGGTACATTGTTATATTGAACAATCATTATTGCTATATTTGATCTTGCCTTTGCATTGTGCGTGAAAAATGTAATAAAGCACTTTTCAAAAACATAAAGTTATTGACATTCTGAGAGCTGACATTCTGAGCCTCAGGTCGGTACAGTAGACTAACATGTATCTTTCAGACCTGGGTTTAAATACTTTGAGAGTTTGCTTCAGTCTGCCTGGAGTGCCAGGTGGGCGGGGTTTACACTTAATGGGACTTTTCTATTGGTTCCATTGCAACAGTTAAGCTAAATCAAAAACAGAAATCCTTGAAATTATTTAAATGATTTCAAATAGTATTGGAACGCGGTCTGGTAGCTTTATGAACATCTGTTCTGACAATCTGTTTCTTTGGTGGGCTGCTTTCTTAAAGTTCATGGTAGCCTCCCAAATGGCATCCTATTCCCTATGTAGTGCACTACATTTGACCAGAGACCTTTGGGGCTTTATAGACTATAAAGAGAAAAGGGTGCCATTTGGGAAGCAACCGGTGTGATTTCAGTGTCCATTCTACATCTACAGTATTAAAAATGCCCATCCATATTAATTTGATTATGACCATGCATTATCACAAGTTATAAATCAAATAAATGTTTAATATATTTGTCAAATTATCAAAGCTATCTCTAATTATTTACATAGCATTACATCAAGTTTTGGAGGGTAAAGTTATTTGAAACCTGCAGGTGAAATCAAAGCATGACCTTGAATAATATCTCCTGTATGATTTGAACTGGTGTAAGACCACTGACGTTAATGAATACATTCAACATAATAATATGTTAATTAGTTTAACCTTTTCATTGTAGGCCTATTGTTATTTGGGGGAAAAGTAGATATTGTGTGACTCATTGACAAACAGTTTGCCAGATGTACAAAGCTTCCATGCTTTTGTTCTGCTGACAACATTTATTACAGCATTGTTTGCCCATCAAAGAGACAATGGAGGGGGGAAAAGCAAAGCTGTCAATGTCAATCGAAATGTTAAAATGTGATACATCAAAAAGTTGAAGGCCATACTGTTGAATAGAATACACACAATATAATAATAATAATATAATATGCCATTTAGCAGACGCTTTTATCCAAAGCGACTTACAGTCATGAATATGATGACACTACTTTGTTCCTATAGTTTGGGTGCCATACCTTCACATGTACTGTACCAAGAGAACACACCTATGAATGCCTATTAACTTGAAAGGAATGTATTTCAAAGAAATCCTGTTCTACTGTCATAAGGGGTGTGTCAACTGTCTCCGAGCAGAGGAGCTCTCAAAGACAGCCAAGGCTCAATCTAACCAGCCGGGAGGTATTCACAAGTTCACAACTTGAAAGAAAGCTGAGAGCCTTTGATCATGGGTGCCAAGGTAACCACACTCTTCTCTTTATGAGAAAGAGAGGGGGAGGGGGGGGGGGGGGGTGAAATAGCTCAGCAGGAGAAGCTCTCCCTTGAGAAAGATACCCCCACCCCGAGCGGGTCAGACCAGACCTCTTCATTATATAACCCCACAGACGAGCAACCCCAAGTGGAAAGTCAACCTCCCAGCACAGAGTACTATTCCCTCATTGAAATGAAGGATACATTCACCCTGCTGGAGGTAAGGCAGGTGGAGCTGGAACAGCAGGTGATTACACTCCAGTCAACACAGACCCAGACAACAGTCCAGCACAACAACACCCCCTTAACTAGACCTGGAGAGCTGGAGGTGGAGAGAGACATATCTGCACTCTGGACATTGGTGAGACAACATCAACAGGAGAAAGAGCAGGAGCAGGAGAAGAACAGAGCACTAGAGGAGAGGATCAGAGTGCTGGAGGAGAAGGTGAGAACGATTACGGGTGACAGAGAACAACCCGTTAGAGAGCTGGCCACCCCCTCAGAGAAGCCAGCAGAACAGCCCACCTCAGATCCTGACCAAAGTCTCGACACCGCAGCAGAACAGTACACCCTGACCATAGCCTCGACATCACAGCCGGACAAACAAATTAAGCTCAGGGGATCCCAACCCCTCTGAGCACTCTGAGAAAAAGCTTCTTCTACTTTCCCCAACGCACAAGTGGAAATCTCCACCCTGCTACCACAAAAATACTTCCACCCTGCTACCATACAGCAGGTAAACGCAAGTATTTCCCGTGATTGTGCCTCAAAACCAAATGTCTACCTTCCCCACCACTCCACCCTGGACTTGAACAGCCTTTATGACCAGGTCCACCTATAAAAGGAAGCAGTGCCCACCTTCGCACGGACCCTTAAGAATATTGCCCTCAACCGCAGACCCAACACATTTTTACATTTTAGTCATTTAGCAGACACTCTTACCCAGAGCGAATTACATATTTATTTTAATTTTTTCATACTGGCCCCCCGTGGGAAACGAACCCACAACCCTGGTGTTGCAAGCGCCATGCTCTATCAACTGAGCTACACAGGGCCCAACACCTCACACAGGAGCAACAGATCAACAGACACCCCACCCAGACCAGCGAAACACTCTCCCAGACCTGCAGAACACCCCCCCGGACCTACATATAAAGGACCCCCGCAGAGGGGACCTACATCCAGACCACAGCACCACCAGCCACATCCACACCCCCACCCCAACCAATTAACACCCCCCCCCCCAAGTCAACCATGCCCACACCCCATTTAGGCCCCCTCAGATCATACCTATGCCCCTCCTACCCACCCCATTCCCCCCACTCCCGCAAAGAGGGCCTCAACATGAAAGTCACACATACGCCCAGGCCGTGAACAGGTAAACAGACCCAACGTCCACTCTTACACTAGCCCAAGCCAATGGCATGTACCAGATGCTCAGCAGGCTCTGCTCACACTTACTGGCCTGAGGCCAAACCACACGACCAACAATATTGGACACTTTATGGAACACAAAGCCTTCACTATCTCATCCTGGAATATCCAAGTCCTGAGGTCATCTGCCTTTGGCCTAAAGAGCAGGAACCTGGACTTCACCAAAGAAATCGGAAATACAGACATTGTCATCCTACATTTGGTATAGAGCAGACCTAACTCACTCTATTAAATTAATCAAAACAGGAACCTTTTACATTAGGCTAGAAATTCAAAAGGAAATTATCTCAACAGAGAAAAATGTCCTCCTGTGTGCTACCTATACCCCCCCAGTAGAATCCCCATACTTTAATGAAGACAGCTTCTTCATCCTGAAGGGGGAAATCAATCATTTCCAGGCCCAGGGACATGTACTAATCTGTGGCGACCTAAATGCCAGAACTGGACAAGAACCTGACACCCTCAGCACACAGGTGGACAAACACCTACCTGGAGGTGACAGCATTCCCTCCCTCATATACCCCCCTAGGCACAACCACGACAACATAACCAACAAAAAACAGGTCACAACTCCTGCAGCTTTATTGTACACTGGGTATGTACATAGTCAATGGTTGGCTTCGAGGGGACTCCTATGGTAGGTACACCTATAGCTAATCTCTTGGCAGTAGCACTGTAGACTACTTTATCACTGACCTCAACCCAGAGTCTCTCAGAGCGTTCACAGTCAGCCCACTGACACCCCTATCAGATCACAGCAAAATCACAGTCTACTTGAACAGAGCAATACTCAATTATGAGGCATCAAAGCCGAATAAACTGCATACTATAAAGAAATGCTATAGATGGAAGGAAAGTAGTGTGGAAACCTAACAAAAAACAATTATGCAACAACAAATTCAATCCCTTTTAGACAACTTCCTGGATAAAATGTTTCACTGTAATAGTGAAGGTGTAAACTAGGCAGTAGAAAATCTAAACAGTATATTTGACCTCTCAGCTTCCCTATCATATCTAAAAATATCAAGCAGACAACCTAAGAAAATGAACAACAATGACAAATGGTTTGATGAAGAATGCAAAACCCTAAGAATGAAATTGAGAAACCTATCCAACCAAAAACATAGAGACCCAGAAAACCTGAGCCTACGCCTTCACTATGGTGAATCACTAAAACAATACAGGAATACACTACGGAAAAATAATGAACAGCACGTCATAAATCAGCTCAATGTAATTAAAGAATCCATAGACTCTAACCACTTCTGGGAAAATTGGAACACACTAAACAAACAACAACACGAAGAGTTATCTATCTAAAATGGAGATGTATGGATAAACCACTTCTCCAACCCATGTCATCCAAAAAGTTGACTCAAGTTTGCCAAAAAGCACCTAGAAGCACCTGGAAGATCATCAAGACTCTTGGAAGAATGTTCTATGGGCAGATGATTAAAAGTATAACCTTTTGGACGACATGGGTCCCATTATGCCTGGGGAAAACCAAACAATGCATTCAACAGTAAGAACCTTATACCAACGGTCAAGCATGGCGGTGTTAGTGTGATGGTTTGGGGAACCATGAATTCTGCTCTGTATCAGAGAATTCTACAGGAGAATGTCAGGCCATCTGTCTGTGAGCTGAAGCTGAAGCGCAGCTGGTTGGAGTCATTGCAGCTAAAGGTGGTACAACCAATTATTATTTTATTTTTTATTTTTTAGGGGGTAGATCAGCTTTAATATTGCAGATAGATTGTAACTTCCATCAATGTAATTGTCTGCATCACTTCCAATCCCCCATACGTTTTTTTATTTTCTCGCATATATATATATATATATATATACACACATACATACATATACGCATATACATACATATATATATATATATACACATACATACAGATACATACATATACGCATATATATATATATATATATATATATATATATATACAGTGGGGAAAAAAAGTATTTAGTCAGCCACCAATTGTGCAAGTTCTCCCACTTAAAAAGATGAGAGAGGCCTGTAATTTTCATCATAGGTACACGTCAACTATGACAGACAAATTGAGAAAAAAAAATCCTGAAAATCACATTGTAGGATTTTTAATGAATTTATTTATAATTTATGGTGGAAAATAAGTATTTGGTCACCTACAAACAAGCAAGATTTCTGGCTCTCACAGACCTGTAACTTCTTCTTTAAGAGGCTCCTCTGTCCTCCACTCGTTACCTGTATTAATGGCACCTGTTTGAACTTGTTATCAGTATAAAAAACACCTGTCCACAACCTCAAACAGTCACACTCCAAACTCCACTATGGCCAAGACCAAAGAGCTGTCAAAGGACACAAGAAACAAAATTGTAGACCTGCACCAGGCTGGGAAGACTGAATCTGCAATAGGTAAGCAGCTTGGTTTGAATAAATCAACTGTGGGAGCAATTATTAGGAAATGGAAGACATACAAGACCACTGATAATCTCCCTCGATCTGGGGCTCCACGCAAGATCTCACCCCGTGGGGTCAAAATGATCACAAGATGGGTGAGCAAAAATCCCAGAACCACACGGGGGGACCTAGGAATGACCTGCAGAGAGCTGGGACCAAAGTAACAAAGCATACCATCAGTAACACACTACGCCGCCAGGGACTCAAATCCTGCCGTGCCAGACGTGTCCCCCTGCTTAAGCCAGTACATGTCCAGGCCCGTCTGAAGTTTGCTAGAGTGCATTTGGATGATCCAGAAGAGGATTGGGAGAATGTCATATGGTCAGATGAAACCAAAATAGAACTTTTTGGTAAAAACTCAACTCGTCGTGTTTGGAGGACAAAGAATGCTGAGTTGCATCCAAAGAACACATACCTACTGTGAAGCATGGGGGTGGAAACATCATGCTTTGGGGCTGTTTTTCTGCAAAGGGACCAGGATGACTGATCCGTGTAAAGGAAAGAATGAATGGGGCTATGTATCGTGAGATTTTGAGTGAAAACCTCATTCCATCAGCAAGGTCATTGAAGATGAAACGTGGCTGGGTCTTTCAGCATGACAATGATCCCAAACACACCGCCCGGGCAACAAAGGAGTGGCTTCGTAAGAAGCATTTCAAGGTCCTGGAGTGGCCTAGCCAGTCTCCAGATCTCAACCCCATAGAAAATCTTTGGAGGGAGTTGAAAGTCTGTGTTGCCCAGCGACAGCCCCAAAACATCACTGCTCTAGAGGAGATCTGCATGGAGGAATGGGCCAAAATACCACCAACAGTGTGTGAAAACCTTGTGAAGACTTACAGAAAACGTTTGACCTGTGTCATTGCCAACAAAGGGTATATAACAAAGTATTGAGAAACTTTTGTTATTGACCAAATACTTATTTTCCACCATAATTTGCAAATAAATTCATAAAAAATCCTACAATGTGATTTTCTGCATTTTTTTTCTTCATTTTGCCTGTCATAGTTGACGTGAACCTATGATGAAAATTACAGGCCTCTCTCATCTTTTAAAGTGGGAGAACTTGCACAATTGGTGGCTGACTAAATACTTTTTTTCCCCACTGTACATACATATCCTTTAAAAATATATATATTTCCCTTTATTACTTTCCAACCCAACCATCCCTTCCCTAATTGGAGTAAACTAGTGAACAACAGTGCTTAGACCTCTACTTCATGCTTATACATACTATATACATTTTATGGATACAGTCAATAATTATATTTTGTTTGTTTTTACTCCTGAACTCATTTTTGTCAGAACGCTGAGTGTGGATGTGGTGCAGGGAATCAAGCGCAGGCACAAAGGTGTTCGTCAACAGTCTTTAGTAGTCAAAATTAACTCCAAACAGGAGAAATAGCCAACCCAACCGGGAGGCAAGAGCGACTAAACGCACACACACAACAGTGCGTAAAACAAGAAACGGCGCACGCAGTGCGGACTCTCAATAAACACAGTATGAGAGAAAAACCCCATCAACATGAAAACAGCTGACAAAAACAATCACACATAACACCTGACCCAACATACGAAACTTAAATAGGAAACACAATCAAACACTAACAAGGGACAGGTGTTACAAACAGACAAAACCAAACAAACATGAAACATCGAACGGTGGCAGCTAGTACTCCGGGGACGACGACCGCCGAAGCCTGCCCGAACAAGGAGGAGGGGCAGCCTCGGCCGAAACCGTGACAGTACCCCCCCCCCTTGACGCGCGGCTCCAGCTGTGCGCCGACCCCGGCCTCGGGGACGACCAGGACGACGCGGAGCAGGGCGCGTAGGATGACCCCGATGGAACTCGGTCAGCAGGGACTGGTCTAATATGTCCCTCCTCGGCACCCAGCACCGCTCCTCCGGGCCGTACCCCTCCCACTCCACGAGATATTGAAGACCCCCCATCCGGCGTCTCGAATCAAGGATGGACCTCACAGTGTACGCCGGAGCCCCCTCGATGTCCAACGGGGGCGGAGGAGTCTCCTCTATCTCATACTCCTGGAGTGGACCAGCTACCACCGGCCTGAGGAGAGACACATGGAACGAGGGGTTAATATTCCTATAATCAATAGGCAGTTCTAACCTGTAACACACCTCGTTCAACCTCCTCAGGACTTTGAATGGCCCCACAAACCGCCGACCCAGCTTCCGGCAGGGCAGGCGGAGGGGCAGGTTTCTGGTCGAGAGCCAGACTCGATCTCCAGGTGCGTACACAGGCCCCTCACTGCGGTGGAGATCGGCGCTCGTTTTCTGCCGACGGATGGCCCGCTGCAGATGTACGTGGGCAGCGTTCCATGTCTCCTCCGAGCGCCGCACCCACTCATCCACCGCAGGGGCCTCGATCTGGCTCTCGTGCCAAGGTGCCAGAACCAGCTGGTACCCTAACACACACTGGAAAGGGGTTAGTTGGGTGGAGGAGTGGCGGAGAGAGTTCTGTGCCATCTCGGCCCAAGGAACGTATCTCGCCCACTCCTCCGGCCGGCCCTGGCAATAAGACCTCAGAAACCTACCCACATCCTGGTTAACACGTTCAACCTGCCCATTACTCTCCGGATGGTAACCCGAGGTAAGGCTTACCGAAACCCCCAACCGTTCCATAAACGCTCTCCACACTCTGGAGGTGAACTGGGGGCCTCGATCAGACACTATATCCTCGGGTACCCCGTAATGCCGGAAGACATGGGTAAACAGAGCCTCAGCGGTCTGTAGGGCAGTGGGTAGACCCGGCATGGGAAGGAGACGACAGGCCTTCGAGAACCGATCCACAACGACCAGGATGGTAGTATTCCCCTGTGAGGGGGGAAGGTCGGTAACAAAATCCACCGAGAGGTGGGACCAGGGTCGTTGTGGAACGGGCAGGGGTTGTAGCTTACCCCTGGGCAAATGTCTGGGCGCCTTACACTGGGCACACACCGAACAGGAGGAGACATAAATCCTCACATCCCTGGCTAACGTTGGCCACCAGTACTTAGTGCTAAGGCAGTGAACTGTCCGGCCGATACCTGGATGTCCAGAGGAGGGGGACGTATGAGCCCAATAAATGAGGCGATCGCGTACCTCGAGCGGAACGTACGTCCGACCCACTGGACACTGTGGAGGACTTGGGTCGGTGCGTAACGCCCGCTCGATCTCGGCATCAACCTCCCATACCACCGGTGCAACCAGACAAGACTCTGGTAGTATGGGAGTGGGCTCAACGGACCTCTCCTCCGCGTCATACCGCCGAGACAGGGCATCTGCCTTCCCGTTCTGGGACCCAGGGATGTAAGTAATTTTAAACACAAACCGGGCTAGAAACATAGTCCAGCGGGCCTGGCGAGGATTCAGTCTCCTAGCTGCCCGGATGTATTCCAGGTTACGGTGGTCAGTTAGAATGAGGAAAGGGTGTTGAGCCCCCTCAAGCCAATGCCGCCACACCTTTAGGGCCTGTACCACGGCTAACAGCTCCCTGTCTCCTACGTCATAATTCCGCTCCGCCGGACTGAGCTTTTTAGAATAAAAGGCACAGCGACGGAGTTTAGGTGGTGTGCCAGACCGTTGGGAGAGAACGGCCCCTATACCGGCCTCTGACGCGTCTACCTCTACCTGGAAAGGTAAAGAGGGATCCGGATGTGCCAACACCGGCGCCGAGGTAAACAGGTCCTTCAGTTTCCCAAAAGCCCTGTCCGCCTCAGCTGACCACCGCAAGCGCACCGGACCCCCCTTCAACAGAGACGTTATGGGAGCTGCCACCTGTCCAAAACCCCGGATAAACCTCCGGTAATAATTCGCAAAACCCAAGAACTGTTGCACCTCCTTCACAGTGGTTGGGGTCTGCCAATTACGCACAGCTGACACCCGGTCCACCTCCATCTTCACCCCTGACGCAGACAACTGATAACCCAGAAAGGAGACCGACTTCTGGAAGAACAGACATTTCTCTGCCTTGACATATAGGTCATGCTCCAACAGCCTCCTCAATACTCGGCGCACCAGGGCTACATGCTCTGCTCGGGTAGGACTGTACACCAGAATATCGTCTATGTACACGACTACTCCCTGTCCCTGCATGTCCCGGAAAATCTCATCGACGAAGGATTGGAAGACTGAGGGAGCATTCATTAACCCATATGGCATGACGAGATACTCGTAATGTCCGGAGGTCGTGCTAAACGCTGTCTTCCATTCATCGCCCTCTCTAATGCGCACTAAGTTATATGCGCTCCTGAGATCCAATTTTGTGAAGAACTGAGCACCGTGTAATGACTCCGTCATAGTCGCAATCAGAGGAAGTGGATAGCTGTACTTCACCGTAATCTGATTGAGACCGCGGTAATCAATACACGGGCGCAGACCTCCATCCTTTTTCTTCACAAAAAAGAAACTCGAGGAAGCGGGTGAAGTGGAGGGCCGTATGTATCCCTGTCTCAGAGACTCAGCGATGTAAGTTTCCATTGCCTTCCTCTCCTCTTGAGACAAGGGATACACATGGCTCCGCGGGAGAGCTGCTCCTGACTGGAGATCTATCGCACAATCCCCCAGTCTATGAGGTGGCAGCTGCGCCGCCCTAGTTTTACTAAACACCAGTTTCAAATCCTCATACTCGGGGGGAATATGCAGTGCTGGCATTAGATTCGGACTTTCCACCGAGGTCGCCCCTATGGAAACACCCAGACACCGCCCCTCACACTGGGCAGACCACCCTTTAAGAGCTTTCTCTCGCCACGAAATAGTAGGGTCATGGGTCATCAACCAGGGAAGCCCCAGCACCACCGGATACGCAGGAGAGTCAATCAGATAGAGCTGAATCGTTTCCTCATGACCCTCCTGCGCCATCATCTTAAGGGGTGCCGTGACCTCCCTAATCAACCCAGATCCTAACGGACGGCTATCTAGGGCATGAACAGGGAAAGGCTTATCAACGGGAAGGAGAGGAATCCCTAACTCTACACAGAACTGGCGATCTACAAAATTCCCAGCTGCGCCTGAATCTACTAGCGCCTTATGCTGGGAACGAGGTGCAACCTGTGGAAAACAAACAGGCAAGGTTAGGTGAACGACAGAAAGCTCTTGGTAAGTAGGGCGCCTACTCACCTGGGGGGACCCCCCAATGCGTGGCCTGCCTTCTCCTCCACCGGGGGACCCTCCCCAACACCTAGCCGCGGTGTGCCCTCCACGGCCACAGTTAGTGCAGGGAACGGCCCCCCTCAGGTTCCTATTCCTCCGTTCTCTAGCGCCAGCACCCCCGAGCTCCATAGGGCTCGGCTCGGGGGTGCTGGAGGGTGAAATGGGCGAACCCCACCCGGGACGTCCACGGGTGGCGAGCAGGGTGTCCAGCCGAATGGCCATGTCGACAAGTTGGTCAAACGACAACGAGGTGTCCCTGCACGCCAACTCTCTCTGGACGTCCTCCCGGAGGCTGCAACGGAAGTGGTCTATGAGGGCCCGCTCATTCCACCCTGCATCTGCCGCTAGAGTCCGGAATTCCAGAGCAAAGTCCTGGGCGCTCCTCATCCCCTGTCGGAGGTAGAACAGACGCTCCCCCGCCGCCTTCCCTTCTGGTGGATGTTCAAACACGGCACGGAAGCGGCGGGAGAACTCCGCATAGGTAGTGGTAGCGGCGTCCATTCTCCTCCATTCGGCGTTGGCCCACTCCAACGCCTTGCCGGTGAGACAGGAGATGAGGGCGGAGACGCTCTCGTGTCCCGAGGGCGCCGGGTGTACGGTGGCGAGGTAGAGCTCCACTTGCAGCAGGAACCCTTGACACCCGGCAGCGGAGCCGTCGTACGCCCTCGGGAGCGAGAGCCGAATCCCACTGGTTTCCGGAAGTTGGACAGGAGGACTGACCGATGGGGATGGTCCGGTAGGTGGGGCCGTGGGTACCCCGCTGTTCTCCCATTGGTGGAGAGTGTTCATCACCCGCTCCAGGGCATGACCGATCTGGTTGATCCGGTCCTCCTGCCCACGAAGACGGTCCTCCATGCTCTCTGTTGGCGCGGTTGCTCCTGCTGATTCCATGGGTGATGTGTGATTCTGTCAGAACGCTGAGTGTGGATGTGGTGCAGGGAATCAAGCGCAGGCACAAAGGTGTTCATCAACAGTCTTTAGTAGTCAAAATGAACTCCAAACAGGAGAAATAGCCAACCCAACCGGGAGGCAAGAGCGACTAAACGCACACACACAACAGTGCGTAAAACAAGAAAAGGCGCACGCAGTGCGGACTCTCAATAAACACAGTATGAGAGAAAAACCCCATCAACATGAAAACAGCTGACAAAAACAATCGCACATAACACCTGACCCAACATACGAAACTTAAATAGGAAACACAATCAAACACTAACAAGGGACAGGTGTTACAAACAGACAAAACCAAACAAACATGAAACATCGAACGGTGGCAGCTAGTACTCCGGGGACGACGACCGCCGAAGCCTGCCCGAACAAGGAGGAGGGGCAGCCTCGGCCGAAACCGTGACAATTTTCATGATGTCCATCTGGTAATGTAAAAATTGTATTTTTTTGTGATCCAATACGTAGTATAGTACATTTATCATAATTTGGTTGTAATCCAGAGAGGTTAGAAAATTTATCTAGATCCTCTATGAGGCTGCAGAGGGGATTCAAATTGTGGATTTAAAAGAAAACATGAATCATCAGCATACAATGACACCTTTGTTTTTAAGCCCTGGATTTCTAATCCCTTGATATTATTGTTGGATCTGATTTTAATAGCTAACATCTCGATGGCAATAATAAATAGATATGCCAATAGTGGACAACCTTGTTTCACTCCTCTTGACAGTTTAAAACTTTCTGAGAAATAGCCATTGTTTACTATTTTACACCTAGGGTTACTATACATGATTTTAACCCAATTTATAAGAGATTGTCCAAAATCGAAATGCTCCAGGCATTTATATATAAACTCCAGTCGTACTTTATCAAATGCCTTTTCGAAGTCTGCTATGGATAGTAGGCCTGGTTTCCCAGATTTTTCATAGTGTTCTATTGTTTCCAGTACTTGCCTTATATTATCTCCAGTGTATCGGCCATGTAAAAAACCTTTCTGATTAGAATGAATAATATCCGACAATACCTTTTTAATTCTATGCGCTATACATTTTGCTAGAATTTTTGCATCACAACACTGAAGTGTAAGGGGCCATCCATTTTTTAAATGGACTGGATCTTTATATTTTCCACTTGTATCCTGTTTCAGTAATAATTAAATCAGACCTTCTTCTTGTGTGTCTGATAATCTACCATTTACATAGGAGTGGTTAAAACATGCTAATAACGGTCCTCTGAGTATATCAAAAAAGGTTTGGTATACCTCGACTGGTATGCCATCCAACCCTGGGGTTTTCCCGGACTTAAAGTATTTAATTGCATCCAGAAGTTCCTCCTCTGTAATTTCACCTTCACATGAGTCTTTCTGTATGGCTGTTAATTTTAAATTATCAATAGAAAAAAAATCTCTACAATTTGCTTCAGTTAGAGGAGATGGAGGTGACTGAAACGAAAACATATGCTTAAAGTACTTTGTTTCCTCCTTCAAAATATAATTTGGTGAATCATGGGTGACTCCGTCATTTGTAACCAGTTTCAATAAATTATTTTTGGTAGCATTCCTATGTTGAAGATTAAAAAATAATTTGGTGCATTTTTCCCCATATTCCATCCAGTTTGCTTTATTTTATAATATATTACACTTGATCTTTCTTGAATAAGTTTCTCCGTTTCTTTTTGTTTTTCTTCTAATTTATTCTGAGCCTCTATGTTACAGTTTTTATTGCTATCTATCTGTTAGTGTGGACTCTTTTGACCTAAATTGCTTTTGTTTTCGAGATGAGTACTGAATTGCATGGCCTCTAAAGGCACATTTAAAGGTGTCCCATACAATAAGGGGATTTGCTGTACCTATGTTATGTCGGGAAAAAAACAGTTATAAATTCCTCTGTCCTAGTTAAAAACAAGTTATCATCCAATAGGCTTTGATTACATTTCCAATATCCTCGCCCACGTGGAAATTCAGTAAGAGTAATGTATATGCCAATTAAATGATGGTCCGACCGCATTCTGTCCCCTATCAACACTTTTTAAACTTTTGGTACCAACGAGAATGACATAGGAAAGAAGTCAAGACGACTAGCTTGATTGAGTCTCTGCCATGTACAGTGGGGAGAACAAGTATTTGATACACTGCCGATTTTGCAGGTTTTCCTATATACAGGGCATGTAGAGGTCTGTAATTTTTATCATATGTACACTTCAACTGTGAGAGACGGAATCTAAAACAAAAATCCAGAAAATCACATTGTATGATTTTTAAGTAATTAATTTGCATTTTATTGCATGACATAAGTATTTGATCACCTACCAACCAGTAAGAATTCCGGCTCTCACAGACCTGTTAGTTTTTCTTTAAGAAGCCCTCCTGTTCTCCACTCATTACCTGTATTAACTGCACCTGTTTGAACTCGTTACCTGTATAAAAGACACCTGTCCACACACTCAATCAAACAGACTCCAACCTCTCCACAATGGCCAAGACCAGAGAGCTGTGTAAGGACATCAGGGATAAAATTGTAGACCTGCACAAGGCTGGGATGGGCTACAGGACAATAGGCAAGCAGCTTGGTGAGAAGGCAACAACTGTTGGCGCAATTATTAGAAAATGGAAGAAGTTCAAGATGACGGTCAATCACCCTCGGTCTGGGGCTCCATGCAAGATCTCACCTCGTGGGGCATCAATGATCATGAGGAAGGTGAGGGATCAGCCCAGAACTACACGGCAGGACCTGGTTAATGACCTGAAGAGAGCTGGGACCACATTCTCAAAGAAAACCATTAGTAACACACTACGCCGTCATGGATTAAAATCCTGCAGCGCACGCAAGGTTCCCCTGCTCAAGCCAGCGCATGTCCAGGCCCGTCTGAAGTTTGCCAATGACCATCTGAATGATCCAGAGGAGGAATGGGAGAAGGTCATGTGGTCTGATGAGACAAAAATATAGCTTTTTGGTCTTAACTCCACTCGCCGTGTTTGGAGGAAGAAGAAGGATGAGTACAACCCCAAGAACACCATCCCAACCGTGAAGTATGGAGGTGGAAACATCATTCTTTGGGGATGCTTTTCTGCAAAGGGGACAGGACGACTGCACCGTATTGAGGGGAGGATGGATGGGGCCATGTATCGCGAGATCTTGGCCAACAACCTCCTTCCCTCAGTAAGAGCATTGAAGATTGGTCGTGGCTGGGTCTTCCAGCATGACAACGACCCGAAACACACAGCCAGGGCAACTAAGGAGTGGCTCCATAAGAAGCATCTCAAGGTCCTGGAGTGGCCTAGCCAGTCTCCAGACCTGAACCCAATAGAAAATCTTTGGAGGAAGCTGAAAGTCCGTATTGCCCAGCGACAGCCCCGAAACCTGAATGATCTGGAGAAGGTCTGTATGGAGGAATGGGCCAAAATCCCTGCTGCAGTTTGTGCAAACCTGGTCAAGACCTACAGGAAACGTATGATCTCTGTAATTGCAAACAAAGGTTTCTGTACCAAATATTAAGTTCTGCTTTTCTGATGTATCAAATATTTATGTCATGCAATAAAATGCAAATGAATTACTTAAAAATCATACAATGTAATTTTCTGGATTTTTGTTTTAGATTCCGTCTCTCACAGTTGAAGTGCACCTATGATAGAAATTACAGACCTCTACATGCTTTGTAAGTAGGAAAACCTGCAAAATCGGCAGTGTATCAAATACTTGTTCTCCCCACTGTATATCACACTAGATCAGGATATTTAAGCCTCCATATATCTACTAGTTCTAACGTATCCATGACATTCACGATTTCCTTAAGTGCATGAGGGTGATTGTTTGTAGTGTGATTTCCTTTACGGTCCATTGAGCTATTTAAAACAGTATTATAATCTCCCACCATAATAATAGAGTCTTTATTTGCTTGCAAGGTCGATCACTCATTATATATATTTTCAAAGAAGTGTGGATCATCATTATTTGGTCTGTAAAGGTTAATGAGACATATTTGTTTATGGTCCAATAACATATTTAAAATAATCCATCTACCTTGCGTATCTGTTTGGACAATTTGCACATTCGGATCGAAATTACTGTTAATGAATATTATCACCCCTTTTGAGTTTCTTAGCCCATGGGAGAAGTATATTTCGCCCCCCCATTCCTTTTTCAATGGGTTTCCTGTAAACAATAGATATTATATTCCTTCTCTTTGAGCCATGTAAATATTGTTCTTCTTTTGTTATTATCTGCTAAGCCATTACAATTATAACTGGCTATACTTATTTCACCACATACCATAATGAGATACAAGTTTCAAATCTATTTGTCATTATATATGTTTGTAAATGTACCAATAGAAAATACCATAGTGATTGAGTGTTCATATAGCCATACCATGATATTTGCAATGTTACTAAATAACCCTCCAATTGTTCTCCACTAATTCCCCCGCTAAAACCCCTCCCCATCCCAAGTTGGGTCGTCATCCCAGTGATCAGCATACCACCCCTGTCCCCCCCGGATCCCTATGCCCCCGAGGGGCCAGGACCGATCCATCGAAAACATCACATAGTGCCACCCACAAAACAGAAGCAGGTCAACTGCCAAAAGCATTTCCAATGCTCTCACCTCAATATATTTATATAGCTATATAAACAAATATCTATTCAAATATCTTGCATATCTTATTTTCCATCATTATCAATTAATGTGCATAATAATGTCGGCAGTTCATGCGTAGGATTTTAACCTATAACCCGAATTGCCATTGTATTACATTACATTTTAAACAAGCAACTATCACTTCAGCAAACAACCACTGCGCCGTAACAGATGCGGGACACAAACTCACACACACACACACACACTCAACCCCCCCCCCCCCTCCCCCCCTCCCCCACAACCATCCACAAGATTAATTAGATGCTCAATGGTTGATACATCCCAGAGCCCAGCTCAAGAAAGGACCTGATTTACGAATGCATATACAGTTACAGCCGTTTGAGAAAGCATGCAAGATTGAGCAAAAGTGAACAACAACATGAGATTTGATTAATCTATTTAATCTATGTTAAGTCCTAGGTAATGGAGATCAGATCCACCCTCTTCACCTGAGACATAAACACTCTGGTCCCCCGTTGTAACCATTTTCCCAAGCATCTCCGTGCAGTCATACCTTGGATTATTTTGTGCCACTTGGGCCACAATAGTAAGGTCCCTCTCTGATTGTCCGAGTGTGACCCCCTCACCATGGGTTACTGCAGCCAGTGTTGCCAGCACTGCCACTACCTGGGTGGGGGTACCCCACCGTAATCCCCACCGGAATCCCCACCGGCTAGGTACAAGGTCGTCAAGGTTCTCATTAGCAGCTTTGAGAATTTCCTTGTATATTATGCTCCCCCTTCGGGGGCTCTGGCTTTGTAGGACCAACCCTGCCAGGCAGGCTCAGAATCTTGAGGGGGCGGTGCTGCTCAAGTAGGTCTCTGATCGCACTTATTTCTCTGTTTACTACAGGAAAAAAAAGAGGACTGAGCACGCCCCCATTCTCATCAACGGGGCTGTAGTGGAACAGGTTGAGAGCTTCAAGTTCCATGGTGTCCACATCACCAACGAACTATCATGGTCCAAACACACCAAGACAGTCGTGAAGAGGGCACGACAAAGCCTATTCCTCCTCAGGAGACTGAAAAGATTTGGCATGGGTCCTCAGATCCTCAAAAAATTATACAGCTGCACCATCGAGAGCCTCCTGACTGGTAGCATCACCGCCTGGTATGGCAACTGCTTGGCCTCTGACCGCAAGGCACTACAGAGGGTAGTGCGTACGGCCCAGTACATCATTGGGGCCAAGCTTCCTGCCATCCAGGACCTCTATACCAGGCGGAAGGCCCTCAAAATTTTCAAAGAATCCAGCCACCCTAGTCATAGACTGTTCTCTCTGCTACCGCACGGCAAGCGGTACCGGAGTGCCAAGTCTAGGTCCAAAACACTTCTCAACAGCTTCTACCCCCAAGCCATAAGACTCCTGAACAGCTAATCATGGCTACCCGGACTATTTGCACTGCCCCCCCACCCCATCTTTTTACGCTGCTGCTACTCTGTTAATTATTTATGCATAGTCACTTTAACTCTACCCACATCTACATATTACTTCAACTACCTCAACTAGCCGGTGCCCCCGTACATTGACTCTGCACCGGTACCCCCCTGTATATATAGCCTCCCTACTGTTATTTTATTTTACTTCTTTTTTTCTCAATACTTTTTTGTTGTTGTTTTATTTTACTTTTTTATAAAAAATAAATGCACTGTTGGTTAAGCGCTGTAAGTAAGCATTTCACTGTAATGTCTGCACCAGTTGTATTCGGCGCATGTGGCCAATAAAATTTGATTTGATTTGATTTGATTAGGCTGCATACAGTGAGGGAAAAAAGTATTTGATCCCCTGCTGATTTTGTACGTTTGCCCACTGACAAAGACATGATCAGTCTATAATTTTAATGGTAGGTTTATTTGAACAGTGAGAGACAGAATAACAAGAAAAAAATCCAGAAAAACGCATGTCAAAAATGTTATAAATTGATTTGCATTTTAATGAGGGAAATAAGTATTTGACCCCTCTGCAAAACATGACTTAGTACATGGTGGAAAAACCCTTGTTGGCAATCAAAGAGGTCAGACGTTTCTTGTAGTTGGCCACCAGGTTTGTACACATCTCAGGAAGGATTTTGTCCCACTCCTCTTTGCAGATCTTCTCCAAGTCATTAAGGTTTCGAGGCTGACGTTTGGCAACTCAAACCTTCAGCTCCCTCCACAGATTTTCTATGGGATTAAGGTCTGGAGACTGGCTAGGCCACTCCAGGACCTTAATGTGCTTCTTCTTGAGCCACTCCTTTGTTGCCTTGGCCGTGTGTTTTGGGTCATTGTCATGCTGGAATACCCATCCACGACCCATTTCCAATGCCCTGGCTGAGGGAAGGAGGTTCTCACCCAAGATTTGACGGTACATGGCCCCGTCCATCGTCCCTTTGATGCGGTGAAGTTGTCCTGTCCCCTTAGCAGAAAAACACCCCCAAAGCATAATGTTTCCACCTCCATGTTTGACGGTGGGGATGGTGTTCTTGGGGTCATAGGCAGCATTCCTCCTCCTCCAAACACGGCGAGTTGAGTTGATGCCAAAGAGCTCGATTTTGGTCTCATCTGACCACAACACTTTTACCCAGTTCTCCTCTGAATCATTCAGATGTTCATTGGCAAACTTCAGACGGGCCTGTATATGTGCTTTCTTGAGCAGGGGGACCTTGCGGGCGCTGCAGGATTTCAGTCCTTCACGGCGCAGTGTGTTACCAATTGTTTTCTTGGTGACTATGGTCCCAACTGCCTTGAGATCATTGACAAGATCCTCCCGTGTAGTTCTGGGCTGATTCCTCACCGTTCTCATGATTATTGCAACTCCATGAGGTGAGATCTTGCATGGAGCCCCAGGCCGAGGGAGATTGACAGTTATTTTGTGTTTCTTCCATTTGCGAATAATTGCACCAACTGTTTGGTGATGGTCTTGTAGCCCATTCCAGCCTTATGTAGGTCTACAATCTTGTCCCTGACATCCTTGGATAGCTCTTTGGTCTTGGCCATGGTGGAGAGTTTGGAATCTGATTGATTGATTGCTTCTGTGGACAGGTGTCTTTTATACAGGTAACAAACTGAGATTAGGAGCACTCCCTTTAAGAGTGTGCTCCTAATCTCAGCTCGTTACCTGTATAAAAGACACCTGGGAGCCAGAAATCTTTCTGATTGAGAGGGGGTCAAATACTTATTTCCCTCATTAAAATGCAAATCAATTTATAACATTTTTGACATGCGTTTTTCTGGATTTTTTTCTTGTTATTCTGTCTCTCACTGTTCAAATAAACCTACCATTAAAATTATAGACTGGTCATTTCTTTGTCAATGGGCAAACCTACAAAATCAGCAGGGAATCAAATACTTTTTTCCCTCACTGTATAGGCAATTCACAGCAGGTCCATAAAACAGATGGGAACTTCTCTTTGGTGTATGGGTCGCTCAGGTGGGTGTCCAGGATATATGGTTGGGGATCATTCCATCATGATAGGACAATAAAAAAATTGATTAGATGTATACTATATTTAAAAATGTATATCCCTCATCTACACAAAATTGAAAGCTCTCTCTCACAATCCCTGCTCATAGACACCCGTTGGCTCTGGGATATGCAACCATTTCCCCTCTCACTCACTTAACGACTGACTTTTCCAAACACAAAAACGCACACCACATGGCTGATTGCGGAGGATAGGGGCCGAGCGCGCAAGCGCAAGCGCATGCACGCGCCTGCATCCAACACCTGTCGCAAAGGGGAAAGGACGTACAACCAATTATTGAGTGTAAGGGGGCATTTACTCTTTCACACAGGGGCATTGGGTGTTGCATAACTTCGTTTATTAAATAAATGAAATAAGTATGTAATTGTTGTGTTATTTGTTCACTCAGGTTCCCTTTATCTAATATTAGGTTTTGGTTGAAGATCTGATAACATTCAGTATCAACAATATGCAAAAGTAGAGAAAATTAGAAAGGGGGCAAATACTTCTTCATAGCACTTTTTATACAGTGCCTTCGGAAAGTATTCAGACCCCTTGACTTTTTTCACATTTTGTTACATTACAGCCTTATTCTAAAATTGATTAAATGGTTTTTTCCCCCTCATTAATCTACACACAATACCCCATAATGACAAAGCAAAAATAGGTTTTTAGACATTTTTGCTAATTTATTAAAAATATCAAATTTACATAAGTATTCAGACCCTTTACTTGGTACTTTGTTGAAGCACCTTAGGCAGCGATTACAGCATTGAGTATGCTTGGGTATGACGCTACAAGCTTGGCACACCTGTATTTCGGGAGTTTCTCCCATTCTTCTCTGCAGATCCTCTCAAGCTCTTTCAGGTTGGATGGGGAGCGTTGCTGCGAAGCTATTTTCAGGTCTCTCCAGAGATGTTCGATCGGGTTCAAGTCCGGGCTCTGGCTGGGCCACTCAAGGACATTCAGAGACTTGTCCCGAAGCCACTCCTGCGTTGTCTTGGCTGTGTGCTTAGGATCGTTGTCCTGTTGGAAGGTGAACCTTCGGCCCAGTCTGAGGTCCTGAGCGCTCTGGAGCAGGTTTTCATCAAGGATCTCTCTGTACTTTCATCCGTTCATCTTTCCCTCGATCCTGACAAGTCTCCCAGTCCCTGCCACTGAAAAACATCCCCACAGCATGATGCTGCCACCACCATGCTTCACCGTAGTGATGGTGCCAGGTTTCCTCCAGACGTGACACTTGGCATTCAGGCCAAAGAGTTCAATCTTGGATTCATCAGACCAGAGAATCTTGTTTCTCATGGTCTGAGAGTCTTTAGGTGCTTTTGGCAAACTCCAAGCGGGCTGTCATGTGCCTTTTACTGAGGAGTGGCGTCCAACTGGCCACTCTACCATAATGGCCTGATTGGTGGAGTGCTCCAGAGATGGTTGTCCTTCTGGAAGGTTCTCCCATCTCCACAGAGGAACTCTAGAGCTCTGTCAGAGTGACCATTGGGTTCTTGGTCACCTCCCTGACCAAGGCCCTTCTCTCCCGATTGCTCAGTTTGGCCGGCCGGCCAGCTCTAGGAAGAGTCTTGGTGGTTCCAAACTTCTTCCATTTAAGAATAATGGAGGCCACGGTGTTCTTGGGGATCTTCAATGCTGCAGACATTTTTTAGTACCCTTCCCCGGATCTGTGCCTCGACACAATCCTGTCTCTGAGCTCTACGGACAATTCCTTCGACCTTATGGCTTTGTTTTTGCTCTGACATGCACTGTCAACTGTGGGACCTTATATAGACAGGTATGTGCCTTTCCAAATCATGTCCAATCAATTGAATTAACCACAGGTGGACTGCAATCAAGTTGTAGAAAGGATTATCAATGGAAACAGGATGCACCTGAGCTCAATTTCGAGTCTCATAGCAAAGGGTCTGAATACTTATGTAAATAAGGTATTTCTGTTTTATATTTTTAATACATTTGCAAAAAATTCTAAAAACCTCTTTTCAATTTGTCATTATGGGGTATTGTGTGTAGATTGCTGAGGATTTTTATGTATTTAATCCATTTTAGAATAAGGCTGTAACGTAACAAAATGTGGAAAAGGTCAAGGGGTCTGAGTACTTTCCGAAGGCAATTTTTGTGTGCAGTGTATGTAGTCTCTGGAGAATGTCAGGCAGAATTGTGCTTTACCTTAATTTCATCATCATTATGTTTTGCCAGCTGTCAAGTAACCCCTATAACTGTGCTCATCACAGATTACACCACACGCTAGAGGCGGACGGTTGGATTATAAATACATGTATTTCAGTCATTAGTCTTTGGAACCATGTAGAGCAGCAGGTGTTCTAGCATCAGCAGGTATTCAGTACTGCACCTGTGGATTCATATCAAGTCTGGTAGTCAAGATATCTGAACTTGACATATGCGCATGCACCTCTGCTAAGTCGGACCTTTGCATAAATCATGCATTGATGTCATTCCGATTGTTGGATAAATCATGCATTGGTGTCAACGGGAGATACGCGTGAAAAGCACCTCATTTCCTGGAAAACCTTTTCTATCGCAGATGTCACATCGAAATATATAAGATATGAAACGTGAAACTTTGCGTTATTACAAGCGCTTGATATCGAAAGTTAGGATTCATCCCTATAAAGTCACAGCACAAATCCCCTATAAGGCTAGGGGTTCTTCTTGGGCCAGGTCCTGGTCAAAAGTAGTGCACTATAAAGTAAATAGGTGCCATTTGGGAAGAAGACTGTCTCTCTCTGACCTTTCCTCTCGAAGTGCTCCTCCTTAACTCTCTCTGACCTTTCCTCTCGAAGTGCTCCTCCTTAACTCTCTCTGACCTTTCCTGTTGAAGCGTTCCTCTCTAACTCTCTCTGACCTTTCCTGTTGAAGCACTCCTCTCTAATTCTCTCTGACCTTTCCTGTTGAAGCGTTCCTCTCTAACTCTCTCTGACCTTCCCTGTTGAAGCGTTCCTCTCTAACTCTCTCTGACCTTTCTTGTTGAACCACTCCTCTCTAACTCTCTCTGACCTTTCCTGTTGAAGCTCTCCTCCCTAACTCTCTCTGACCTTTCTTCTCGAAGTTCTCCTCTCGGAGGAAGCAGACGAGAGCCAGGAACTTGGTGACCTCCTTCAGATACATGACGATGGTGTTGTTCAGGTGGATGATGGCCATGGACTCCTTATCATAGGGCTGACCTGCCTCCTCTGTCAGCCTGGGAGAGAGGGATGGGAACGAGGGGATGAGAGAGGGAAGAGAATGAGGGGATGAGAGAGGGAAGAGAACGTGGGGATGAGAGAGGGAAGAGAACGTGGGGATGAGAGAGGGAAGGGAACGAGGGGATGAGAGAGGGAAGATAACGTGGGGATGAGAGAGGGAAGAGAACGTGGGGATGAGAGAGGGAAGAGAACGAGGGGATGAGAGAGGGAAGGGAACGAGGGGATGAGAGAGGGAAGGGAACGAGGGGATGAGAGAGAGAAGAGAACGAGGGGATGAGAGAGGGAAGAGAACGAGGGGATGAGAGAGGGAAGAGAACAAGGGGATGAGAGAGGGAAGAGAACGAGGGGATGAGAGAGGGAAGAGAACGAGGGGATGAGAGAGGGAAGAGAACGAGGGGATGAGAGAGGGAAGAGAACGAGGGGATGAGAGAGGGAAGAGAACGAGGGAACGAGGGGATGAGAGAGGGAAGGGAACGAGGGGATGAGAGAGGGAAGAGAACGAGGGGATGAGAGAGGGAAGAGAACAAGGGGATGAGAGAGGGAAGAGAACAAGGGGATGAGAGAGGGAAGAGAACGAGGGGATGAGAGAGGGAAGAGAACGAGGGGATGAGAGAGGGAAGAGAACGTGGGGATGAGAGAGGGAAGAGAACGAGGGGATGAGAGAGGGAAGGGAACGAGGGGATGAGAGAGGGAAGGGAAAGAGGGGATGAGAGAGGGAAGAGAACGAGGGGATGAGAGAGGGAAGAGAACGAGGGGATGAGAGAGGGAAGGGAACGAGGGGATGAGAGAGGGAAGGGAAAGAGGGGATGAGAGAGGGAAGAGAACGAGGGGATGAGAGAGGGAAGAGAACGAGGGGATGAGAGAGGGAAGAGAACGAGGGGATGAGAGAGGGAAGAGAACAAGGGGATGAGAGAGGGAAGAGAACGAGGGGATGAGAGAGGGAAGAGAATGAGGGGATGAGAGAGGGAAGAGAACGAGGGGATGAGAGAGGGAAGAGAACGAGGGGATGAGAGAGGGAAGAGAACGAGGGAACGAGGGGATGAGAGAGGGAAGGGAACAAGGGGATGAGAGAGGGAAGAGAACGAGGGGATGAGAGAGGGAAGAGAACAAGGGGATGAGAGAGGGAAGAGAACGAGGGGATGAGAGAGGGAAGAGAACGAGGGGATGAGAGAGGGAAGAGAACGAGGGGATGAGAGAGGGAAGAGAACGTGGGGAGGAGAGAGTTAGATTATGGCTGGAATTCATTCAAAGAAGAAAAGGAGGGTGATATCCACATCCTACATTTGAGAATACCAGTGCTGGACAAAAAATGTATGCTGAGATTAAGGAAACCAAGTTGTTGTTGGTTTTAATAATTTATTCTGTTTGTGTTTTTACATTGCCGACCAAGGAACGGAAGGAGCATTTCCATTCAATGAATATTCAATAGTTTTTTAAATACATTTTATAAACTTTTTATTTTTTATTCTGTTCGATATAGAGTCTATTTCCTGTTCTTCTCTATGTTCTATTCTCTGTTGTCCCTCTGGAGACTACTCATTCTCATAGACTCATTGTAGTATCATGTATTATCATACAATAAGAACCCCAAAAATCTACTCTTTAAACGTGTTTATAACTTCTGAAACAAGGTCATTGTTGTTAGTTAGGAGAGATGATGACTTTGAGTCAGTATGGGCATCTCCTGATAGGTGTTTGTCCAACTGTGTCTCTCCCTCTCTCCCCCCTCTCCCTCCCCCTCTCCCCCTTCTCTCTCTTTCTTCCCTCTCTCCCCCCTTCTCCCTCTCTTGCCCCTTCTTTCTTTCTCCCCCCTTCTCTATCTCTCTCTCTCACACTCCCCCCCTCTCTCTCGCCCCCACTCTAACTCTCTCCCCCTTCTCCCTCTCTCCCCCCTTCTCTCTCTCTCCCCCCCGTCTCTCTCTCTCTCTCTCTCTCACACTCCCCCCCTCTCGCTCTCTCCCCCCTTCTCTCTCTCTCTCACACACTCCCCCCTCTCTCTCTCTCGCCCCCCTCTCCCTCTCTCCCACCCTCTCCCTCCCTTCTCCCTCTCTCCCCCTTCTCTCTCTCTCTCTCACTCCCCACTTCTCTCTCACTCTCCCCCTTCCCTCTCCCCCCTTCTCTCTCTCTCCAACACTCCCCCCCCTCTCTCCTCTTCTCTTATTTCGTTAACCAAAGAACAAGCAGCAAGGACAGTAGCAACCCACACAGTTTTGAATAGAATAGTTGTATTTCAAATCAGCATATCACTTAGACCAACATTTAATTATTCCTTGTGGGTGGGAGCAGAGTTGGCTGTCGTCAAACTGACAGCCTGAAGTGCTCCTCTGTACAATTTCATTTTTAATAAGTATTTTTAGGGAGGAAGGCACTACATGTATGCCTAAACTCATTTAGGTCATTTAACAGATCTTATCCAGAGCAACTGACAATAAGTGCAACCACATATCACCATCATTGCAAGTCGCTCTGGATAAGAGCATCTGCTAAATGACTAAAATGTAAATACATTCCAGGTGACTACCTCATTAAGCTGGTAGAGAGAATGCCAAGAGTGTGCAAAGATTTCATCAAGGCAAAGGGTGGCTATTTGAAGAATCTCAAATATAACATATATTTGTTTAACACTTTTTGGGTTACTACATGATTCCATATGTGTTATTTCATAGTTTTGATGTCTTCATTATTATTCTACAATGTAGAAAATAGTAAAAATAAAGAAAAACCCTTAAATGAGTAGGTGTTCTAAAGCTGTTATTGCCCAGTTGATATATGGATACAAATAATCTACTGTATATTCCCCCATAAAATAAAAATACATTTGTACCTTTGTGATCCCTGCCTGCACCATATAGTACATAAGATAAAAAGCTTTGCTTTCGCCCAAGAGCGAAACATCTCACTGGCTAATTTTTTTAGAGCGGGGAGGGACAATAAGTAGACCAGGGCCAGCTGTTCCCTCTCTCGCGTGAACATGCCAGATATTATGGAGGAACATTGGACTCGTCTACTTACACAGACAGGAACATTGAATATTCTTTACAATGGTAAACGGCTTGAGTGAACTATCTTAATGTATCCACCATCTTTGGCACCCTTTCCATACATAGTGTAGACTATAAAGGAGATAGGGTGCCATTTGGGAAGCAGGCCATGGTAATGATGCCCAACCTCATGTGAGTAATCCCAGTATTTGGGGGAGAGCTCAATCAACTGGTCCAGTGAAACCTTGAGAGCTCCTCACTCGCTTTGCATGATCATTCAAACACAATTACCTACATACAAGAAAACATACATGCACACACGCACGACACACACACACACACACGTCTCTAAGTTTACAGACACTTAGGTTGGAGTCATTAAAACTAGTTTTTCTTCCACTCCACAAATTTCTTGTTAACAAACTATAGTTTTGGCAAGTCGGTTAGGACAGCTACTTTGTGCATGACACAAGTAATTTTTCCAACAATTGTTTACAGACAGATTATTTCACTTATAATTTACTGTATCACAATTCCAGTGGGTCAGAAGTTTACATACACTAAGTTGACTGTGCCTTTAAACAGCTTGGAAAATTCCAGAAAATGATGTCATGGCTTTAGAAGCTTCTGATATGCTAATTGACATCATTTGAGTTAATTGGAGGTGTACCTGTGGATGTAGGCCTACTTTCAAACTCAGTGCCTCTTTGCTTGACATCATGGGAAAATCAAAAGAAATCAGCCAAGACCTCAAAAAGATAATTGTTGACCTCCACAAGTCTGGTTCATCATTGGGAGCAATTTCCAAACGCCTGAAGGTACCACGTTTATCTGTACAAACAATAGTATGCAAGTATAAACACCATGGGACCACGCAGCCGTCATACCGCTCAGGAAGGAGACGCGTTCTGTCTCCTAGAGATGAACGTACTTTGGAGCGAAAAGTACAAATCAATCCCAGAACAACAGCAAAGGACCTTGTGAAGATGCTGGAGGAAACAGGTACAAAAGTATCTATATCCACAGTAAAACGAGTCCTATTTAGACATAATCTGAAAGGCCGCTCAGCAAGGAAGAAGCCACTGCTCCAAAACTGCCATAAAAAAACCAGACTACGGTTTGCAACTACACATGGGGACAAAGACTGTACTTTTTGGAGAAATGTCCTCTGGTCTGATGAAACAAAAATATAACTGTTTGGCCATAATGACCATCGTTATGTTTGGAGGAAAAAGGGGGTGCTGGCAAGCCGAAGAACACCATCCCAACCGTGAAGCACGGGGGTGGCAGCATCATGCTGTGGGGGTGCTTTGCTGCAGGAGGGACTGGTGCACTTCACAAAATAGATGGCATCATGAGGAAGGAAAATTATGTGGATTTATTGAAGCAACATCTCAAGACATCAGTCAGGAAGTTAAAGCTTGGTCGCAAATGGATCTTCCAAATGGACAATGACCCCAAGCATACTTTCAAAGTTGTGGCAAAATGGCTTAAGGACAACAAAGTCAAGGTATTGGAGGGGCCATCACAAAGCCCTGACCTCAATCCTATAGAACATTTGTGGGCAGAACTGAAAAAGCGTGTGCGAGCAAGGAGGCCTACAAACCTGACTCCGTTACACCAGCTCTGTCAGGAGGAATGGGCCAAAATTCACCCAACTTATTGTGGGAAGCTTGTGGAAGGCTACCCGAAACGTTTGACCCAAGTTAAACAATTTCAAGGCAATGCTACCAAACACTAATTGATTGTATGTAAACTTCTGACCCACTGGGAATGTGATGAAAGAAATAACAACTGAAATAAATAATTCTCTCTACTATTATTCTGACATTTCACATTCTTAAAATAAAGTGGTGATCCTAACTGACCTAAGACTGGGAATTCTTACTAGGATTAAATGTCAGGAATTGTGAAAAACTGAGTTTAAATGTATTTGGCTAAGGTGTATGTAAACTTCCGACTTCAACTGTACACACACATTGGAAAATAAATAAAGTATCCCAAAGCATGCACAGTGTACCAGCCTGATATACCATCAGAGCTCATCTCATCCAGAGAGTGTTGTTGCCCTGAGGCATAAACACAGTAAACTGCCTTCCTTAGCTCAGCCCTCCTAAGGCCCAGTGTGGCATATCTCCATCCTCTTCCATTCTGACCCACAGTGCCCAGGGAGAGGCCTACATCCCCAGCCCCAGCAGCAGCCTCTCTGCCAGGGCACAGCAGCCCAACGAAGCTACAGCAGACCTGGTTCATTTTCGGGGCAACCCAGAGGGGGCTAACGTTACCACATGGCTTACCCCGGCTGGCTTGTTTACTACCGTCCTCTCATGGCTACGAGGAAGGGTCAGCCTGACGGCCAGGACAGGACAGGGCAGGGCAGGACAGGACAGGACAGAGCGGGGCAGGACAGGGTATGGCATGGCAGGACAGGACACAGGTTTACATTTTTTGTCATGGGTCTTGTCCTGAAGGCAGAACTGAGTGACTTCCCGTTAGATAGGCCAGCTGCAAAGTCAAAATTGGCTACATTGTAAAAATGCATCAAAACTACAATGAGCTTTTTGGTCTTAATTTAAGGTTCGGGTTAGGCATTATGGTTAGCAGTGTGGTTAATGTTATGGTTAAGGTTAGGGTTAGGTTTAAAATCAGATTTTATGACTTTATGGCTGTGTCAGCTAGTGACCACTCTGCAGAGCTGCCTCCAGAACAAGATTCATGCGGGCAGGACAGGAGAGGACAGAGGGGTCGACTGAGGTGAGGCCTAGTTCTCTCTCTCTGTGTGGGTGTGGGTGTGTGTGTGTGTGTGTGTGTGTGTGTGTGTGTGTGAGTGTGTTCAGGGCTAGGGTGAAGACTGTGAGAAGGAACAAAACAAAGGGATGATCACCTGCTGTTTTGGTGTTCAGGCAACATGACAGCCAGCCAGAGGAGAAGAGAGGAGAAGAGAGGAGAAGACAGGAGAAGAGAGGAGAAGAGAGGAGAAGAGAGGAGAAGACAGGAGAAGAGAGGAGAAGACAGGTGTTTTTAAAGCAAAGCAGAGCTCTTGCAGTGCACAACACCATGCTTTAAAAGCTACATTTAAAAGGATTAACTTCTCTATTTAGCACCATTTCCAGGCAGTACCTTACCATATGAACTCCATTTGTCGCCGGAGGGGATGGCTGCCGTTTTACTGTCTCCTAACCAACTGTGCTATTTTGTGTGTTTTTTCACATTGTTTGTAACTTATTTTGTACATAATGTTGCTGCTACCGTCTCTTATGACCGAAAAGAGCTTCTGGATATCAGAACAGCGATTACTCACCTCGAACTGCACAAATATTTTTTCTTGAATGAGTCCGACGTGAAGGACATACTGTTTCTCCGAGACCAGGCCCAAATCCCTGTCATACGCGTGAAGAAAAGACGGAGGTACAGGGGGTGAGGGAGATTTTTTAGTGGACTATAAGATAAAACTGAGTTAATCACAAACATATAGTTAGAATTTTCTGTTGCTAGGCAATAACTTAATTGGGTCATTTCACTGTGTGTGAAGTGGGAATCTGACCTTAGAATTGCTCGCTCTTACCTACATCCATGGCTGTTCTACCTTATCAGAGACTGAAACCAGACTGTTGCCTAATGCATCTCTCCTCAGTGAACCTGTCATGTCCAACAATCAATCTTCAGGTCAAGCTCGGGAGAGCTGGGGTTGAACAGAGTTGAAACTAAACATGAGTGTTTTTGCAAGATAAGGGGTTGATTGATTTGTATTACTATTGATTCTGAACTGAATAAAAGTTGAATTTAGCCGCCATCATAGACAAAGGAAGTGGGCGGAGCGATAGAGAGCGGGAAACTGAAGAGGGAGGGGTTTGAGCTAGAAGGGATGAGAATTACATTTACATTTAAGTCATTTAGCAGACGCTCTTATCCAGAGCGACTTACAAATTGGTGCATTCAACTTATGATAGCCAGTGGGACAACCACTCCCTTTTTCTTATTTTCTTTTTAATGGGAGGGGAGGGGGGGTTAGAAGGATTACTATTATACTATTCCAGGTATTCCTCGTTTGGGTGTAGGGTCTGATCAGAGCCTGAAGATAAGGAGGTGTCGTTCCCCTCATAGCTCCGTAGGCAAGCACCATGGTTTTGTAGTAGATGCAAGCTTAAACTGGAAGCCAGTGGAGTGTGCGGAGGAGCGGGGTGACATGAGAGAACTTGGGAAGGTTGAACACCTTACGGGCTGCAGCGTTCTGGATGAGTTGTAGGGGTTTAATGGCACAGGCAGGGAGCCCAGCCAACAGCGAGTTACAGTAATCCAGACGGGAGATGACAAGTGCCTGGATTAGGACCTGTGCCGCTTCCTGTGTAAGGCAGGGTCGTACTCTCCGAATGTTGTAGAGCATGAACCTGCAGGATCGGGTCACCGCCTTGATGTTAGCGGAGAACGACAGGGTGTTGTCCAGGGTCACGCCAAGGCACTTCACACTCTGGGAGGAGGACACAACGGAGTTGTCAACCGTGATGGCGAGATCATGGAACGGGCAGTCCTTCCCCGGGAGGAAGAGCACCTCCGTCTTGCCAAGGTTCAGCTTGAGGTGGTGATCCGTCATCCATACTGATATGTCTGCCAGACATGCAGAGATGCGATTCGCCACCTGGTTATCAGAAGGGGGAAAGGAGAAGATTAGTTGTGTATCGTCAGCGTAGCAATGATAGGAGAGGCCATGTGAGGATATGACAGAGCCAAGTGACTTGGTGTATAGCGAGAATAGGAGAGGGCCTAGAACTGAGCCCTGGGGGACACCAGTGGTGAGAGCACGTGGTGCGGAGACAGCTTCTCGCCACGCCACTTGGTAGGAGCGACCGGTCAGGTAGGACGCAATCCAAGAGTGAGCCGCGCCGGAGATGCCCAGCTCGGAGAGGGTGGAGAGGAGGATCTGATGGTTCACAGTATCAAAGGCAGCAGACAGGTCTAGAAGGACAAGAGCAGAGTACCTCATGATAAGCTGTAGACCACACTATCTACCAATCTACCATTTTTCGTAGCCGTCTATTTACCACCACAAACCGATGCTGGCACTAAGACCACCCTCAACGAGCTGTAAAAGGCCATAAGCGAACAAGAAAATGCTCTCCTAGTGGCCGGGGACTTTAATGCAGGCAAACGTACATCTGTTTACCTCATTTCTACCAGCATGTTAAACGTGCAACTAGAGGGAAAAAAACTCTAAACCACCTTTACTCCACACACAGAGACGCATACAAAGCTCTCCCTCGCCCTCCATTTGGCAAATCTGACCACAATTCTATCCTCCTGATTCCTGCTTACAAGCAAAAACTAAAGCAGGAAGTACCAGTGACTCACTCAATATGGAAGCGGTCAGATGATGTGAATGCTACGCTACAGGACTGTTTTGCTAGCACAGACTGGAATATGTTCCGGGATTCATCCAATGGCATTGAGGAGTATACCACCTGTCACCGGCTTCGACGACATCGTCCCCACAGTGACTGTACATACATATCCCAACCAGAAGCCATGGATTACAGGCAACATCCACACCGAGCTAAAGGCTAGAGCTGCCGCTTTCAAGGAGTGGGACACTAATCCGAATGCTTATAAGAAATCCCGATGTGCCTTCAGACAAACCATCAAACAGGCAAAGCGTCAACACAGGACTAAGATTTAATCCTACCACACCGGCTCTGACGCTCGTCGGATGTGGCAGGGGTTGCAAACTATTACAGACTACTAAGGGGAACTCAGCCGCGAGCTGCCCAGTGACGCGAGCCTACCAGACCGGCTAAATGCCTTTTATGCTCACTTTGAGGCAAGCAACACTGAAGCATGCATGAGAGCACCAGCTGTTCCGGACGACTGTGTGATCACGCTCTCCGTAGCCAATGTGAGCAAGACCTTTAAACAGGTCAACATTCACAAGGCCGCGGGGCAAGACAGATTACCAGGACGTATACTCAGAGAATGCGCGGATCAACTGGCAAGTGTCTTCACTGACATTTTCAACCTTTCCCTGACCGAGTCTGTAATACCTACATGTTTCAAGCAGATCACCATAGTCCCTGTGCCCAAGAAAGCGAAGGTAACCTGCCTAAATGACTACTGCCCCATAGCACTCACATCGGTTGCCATGAAGTGCTTTGAAAGGCTGGTCATGGCTCACATCAACACCATCATCCCAGAAACCCTAGACCCACTACAATTCGCATACTGCCCCAACAGATCCACAGATGACACAATCTCTGTTGCACTCCACACTGCCCTTTCCCACCTGGACAAACGGTACATACGTGAGAATGCTGTTCGTTGACTACGGCTCAGCGTTCAACACC